>NC_056732.1:1604855622-1604965622 GCF_019279795.1 Protopterus annectens
CTATTGAAGGTCACAGGTGCATATGTGTATTTGGCACACACATACATCATGTGTGCATTGCCATAACTGGTTTAATCGATGTCATGCATTATTGTGAGAAACAACCTGCACACATGGGCATTCTGTGTGAGCAAAACACACGTGACATGTCAGGAATCAAAAGCCATAACTAATTGTGATATAGTTTAGAAAGGGGTATGTGCATCCTGTAGTGTGTTTTCCCAGTTGCCAAAAGGGATGTTTCTTTCATACACACTTACCCTCCTTCACACACACTTGGCATTTGCTGGATTCAAGCCCCTACCTAACTATGTTACGACACTAGAGACGGATGCATTAGCAGAGCATGCTATTCAACTGCTGGGGGATTTCTTTTCTCCTGATATACTTATAGGGTGCTGACATCATCAGTGTTTAGAAAGGGGAATGAGCATCCTGTGGTGTTTCCACAGTTGCCAAAAGGGATGTTTCTTTCATACACACTTACTGGATTCAAGCCCCTACCTAACTATGTTATGACACTAAAGACGGATGCATTAGCAGAGTGTGCTATTCAGATTGCTGGGGAATTTCTTTTCTCCTGATATACTTATAGGGTGCTGACATCATCAGTGTTTAGAAAGGGGAATGAGCATCCTGTGGTGTGTTTTCACAGTTGCCAAAAGGGATGTTCTTTTCATACATACTTACACCCCTTCACACACACTTACCGGATTCAAACCGCTACCTAACTATGTTATGACACTAGAGACGGAAGCATTAGCAGAGTGCGCTATTTAGATTGCTGGGGGATTTCTTTTCTCCTGATATACTTATAGGGTGCTGACATCATCAGTGTTTAGAAAGGGGAATGAGCATCCTGTGGTGTGTTTCCACAGTTGCCAAAAGGGATGTTCCTTTCATACATCCTTCCACACACACTTGCTGGATTCAAATCCCTACCTAACTATGTTATGACACTAGAGATGGACGCATTAGCAGAGCACACTATTCGAATTGCTGGGGGATTGTTTTTCTCCTGATATACTTATAGGGTGCTGACATCATCAGTGTTTAGAAAGGGGAATGAGCATCCTGTGGTGTGTTTCCACAGTTGCCAAAAGGGATGTTCCTTTCATACACACTTACTGGATTCAAGCCCCTACCTAACTATGTTATGACACTAGAGATGAATGCATTAGTAGAGCGTGCTATTCGGATTACTGGGAGATTTCTTTTTTCCTGATATACTTATAGGGTGCTGACATCATCAGTGTTTAGAAAGGGGAATGAGCATCCTGTGGTGTGTTTTCCCAGTTGCTAAGAGGAACATTTGGACTAAGTGTGTGAGCATGCCCAGTTTAGCCTTCCCATGGCATGTTGTGTGAAAGATGTCTCATTTATCAAAGTGTATGAGCATGCCCAGTGTGAGCTTTCCATATGTTGAACTCTGCTGCCCATCACATTTGTGGATGAGTGTGACCTTCAACAAATATCTCCAGTTTATGGTTGTGTGTTCTGTGCCATGTTGTGTAGTTACTGTCCAACTGCTTTTTGTGTGAACACAACAGGGATTATACTGTGCCTGCAGGTTTTGCATGGAATACTTTGCATACAAATGTCAACATCTGTTCATACTGACCTAACACTGTAGTACTGTATAGTGTAGTGGTTCAGTACTTTCACTGTGGTGGACAGTATCCTGGGCTTTAGTCCTATCACTGCTTTACATTTCCATAGTGTGCACAACAGCCTGGTTAGGGTCCAGTTGTGCACATCTGCACAAAGGCGGTGCCTCTACGGACCCTGGTAATTACCGCCCCATAAGCTTAACAAGTCTAGTCTGCAAAGCTATGGAGAGGATCATAATGGAGCTCATAAACAAAGATATAGGGGACATGCAGACATTGGACCCGTCCCTGTTTGGCTTGGTCAAGGGCAGATCATGCCTTTTGAACTTGGTCGACTTCTTCAAAACAGTCACTAAGGCCATTGATGAGGGAAAGGCAGTCCATACAGCCTACCTTGACCTTGAAAAGGTTTTCGACACAATACCCCACTCGGGTATTGTAGAAAAACCTACCAACTTAAATGTGAACCCATATGTCACAAGATGGGTTGCAAACTGGCTTAAGGACAGGACCCACAGGGTTAGAGTTGCTGGCGCTATGTCAGACTCCAAGCCGGTCACAAGTGGTGTCCCACAGGGCTTGGTCCTTGGCCCCCTATTGTTCGTCATCTACTTCTCAGAAGTACAGGCCAACATGGGAGGACTTTGGCTGACAAAGTTTGCAGATAACTGCAAACTGGGCGCCATAGTGGACAGTGCATCAGACATGGATATCCTTCAGAAGGGACTCACGGAAACTGATAGCTGGTGCCAGAGCCATGGCCTGAAGTTAAATGCCAAAACATGTATAGTCATACCCTTCGGGAAGATCAAGGTAACCCCAAGCTACCATATAGGTGGCAGTCCTCTAAGCACAGAGGAGGTTATCATGGACCTAGGGACCCAGGTGTACAGTGGCCTTTCTTCTGACACTCACATTGCTAAAGTGGTTAGAAAGACCTTCTACATTGCCCACCTGATCATGAAGGGATTCACATCCAGATCTAGTGAGGTCATTGTTCCCCTGTACTCTTCACTTATCAGACCAATGATTGAGTACAATGCCCCATTCGGGATGTATCTCACCCGACATCTGCAGCAATTGGAGAGACCCCAAAAGTCCCCCACCAAAAGGATAAAGGGACTCCAACATCTGTCATATGCTGCCAGACTGAAGACACTCCAGCTCTATTCAGTCACATACCATCTGCTCAGAGGTGACATGTGCCTGACATGCAAGGCCATCTCCAACCAGGAAGTAATGGACATGCTCCACCTCAAAATCTCCAAATCCACCAGAACCACTAGGGCAAGTGACTTAAACCTTAGCAGGGATATAGGTAGGACATGTTGGAGGGATAGATTTATCACTCAGAGACTCCCTATGCTGTGGAATACAATCCCGGTCCATGTGAGGCAGAGCACCTCACTGGCTCTGTTCAAGAGGAATCTTGACCTGTGGATGGGAGATCATAGGTTTACCCCGGGGATCGTCTCTGTGTCACAGCTGGACAGAGGCACAACAAACTAATGGGCACAGTATTGTTTCCATATAAGGGGTGGCGTAAGCCACAGAACTCTGGGCTAGGCTTATAACTGCCTTAGGGCAGATAGCCTAGTATAAACCTATGTACCTATGAACCTATCTGACCATGTTGCATTATGTTCAGATATGAACTACTTACAATAGCCTCATCCAACATCAGTAGAGTATTCCACAACATAGGTGTACATTGGCAAACACTACCAATGTGCCCTAGGCCATGTCTAATGCTAGTCAGAGAGTGTGTTTGTCCTTCAACACATTGTAAGTGTAGTTTGCCATGACATATGTCTTGTTTAGTATACTGTGCCTCTGTCTACCTGTGACATAACATTGATACCCAGGGTAAACCTACCATCTCCCATCCACTCATTAAGATTCCTGTTGAGGAGAATCAACGAGTAACTCTATGGATAACCTGTACTGGTAGTTTACTCATGTGTGGGGGTGGCGTCTGTGTTATGGATAATGCAGTACAGCTTGTCCTATGTATGCCAGTGCTGGGGTTCAGGTCCCTCATGTGCATAGCTCACTGCCATTCAGATTGTGCAAGGTGCAGCATGTTCAGTGATTCCAGCTTGGACATGGCTTTCTACATCAGGCACAGCTTGCATCTGGGTGGCCAGCATGGCAGTGTGTGGAGTTGCACTCTGTTTAATCAGGCAACACATTACATGTGTTCAAGCTCTTTGATACTCCTGGTGAGGTACTGTTGTGGACTTTACAGTTGATGGAGGTGTCTGCTGAGGTACACCCCACAGGGGCTGTTGTGGTCATTTGTAACGCTGATGAAGGATAACTGCAGAACCACAATGACCTCCCCTTATCTAGATGTCATAACCTTCATGATTAGGTTGGTATATGGATTGTTTCTGTTTACACTACAGTCACATGTTTGTCCAATGCAGGATATCTATCACCTTGTGTACCCAGGTCTGTCATTACATGTTAAGTATGTAATGGGTTAACACCTATGTGGTAATTGTTGGTCACTTACTGTATATCCACAGAGGTTGACTATACAGTTTTCTCCATTTAACATGCTGACATGGCTATGGCACCGGTTGTCTGTTTCTATGTGGCCCTTTTGTGGGATGCTTGTGTCAGCTGGAGTGTCAGATATGTTAGGCGGTTTGTAGTCCTCTGCAAACATGTTCAGGCACAGTCCTTACATGTTGGCCTGTACCTATGGGGCATATATACCAGACGGGGAAGGTCCCAGGACCAAGCTTTGTGGGATACCTGTTATATGTGGTTTGTAGTCTGACATGGCTGCAGAATGTCTGACCATGTCAGTTCTGTCATTGGTCTAGTTTGCAACCCCTCTAGTGACATTGGGGTGTATACATAAGCTGGTGAGCATATCTATATTGAACACATAGGGTATTACATGGAAGGCTTTGCAAGGTCCAGCTACACTGTGTGGACCACATTGCCCTCATCAGTGACCTCAATTACTGTTTCAACTGAGTCACACATGTTTAGGGGTGGGGTCTGCACTTCATAAACCCACACTGGGTAGGGTCGGGTGTCAATAGATCTCCAATATCGTTATGTCTGCGGTACATGCTGATCCTTTCCATAGCTGTGCAGACCAAGCTTCTCAGGATTCTGTGGTGGTTGTTTTTAGTATCCATTCAGGCAACACCTTTCTTGAGAACAACCACTGTTGTTGTACACTGCTCTTTGGGTACATATCCTGTGGTAAGGCTGACATAATGTCAGGGAGGCAGCAGTCTGCTGGGAAAGATATTTTGCATTATGGGGGGGGGGTTGCACTGCACCTGTCAGGATGTATGTTGGCAATACGTGTGTGTGTCTGGTATGTTGTTTGTAATATTTGTGTGATCCAGAGCATATCCAGGAATTCACAACACGCTTACTACCATCAGTTGCAGCAGCCTTGGGGTTATCCTTAGTGTCCTGTACAATTTGTATCATAATAGGTTCATAGGTTCATACTAGGCTATCCACCCTAGGGCATTTGTAAGCCTAGCCACAGTGTGTGTGGCTTTTGCCACCCTTGCTATGTGAATATTATGGCCATTTATGATTTACTTAGCTGTGCCTCTGTCTGGACATGACACAGTAAAGACCCCCAGTGTACATCTACAATTATCCATCCATTTTGCTAACTTCCTGTTGAAGAGTGTCAGTGTCTGCCTAACATGTAGTGGTATTCTGTTCCAGGGTGTGGAGAGACTCGGGGTTAGGTATCTGTCCCTCAAGCACATCCTATTTGATTATGTGTTAAGGTTGACATCTCTGACTCACACAGCTCCGATGGCTTTGAGTTTTCTGGGGTGGAGCATGTCCATTACTTCTGTGTTGGACATGGACTTGTACAACAGACATACAATGCCTCTGTGTAGGCAGTATGTGACTGCATTCAGCTGTGGTGTCTACAGCCAGGCAGCATATGAGATATATCTGAGACCCTTTCTGACTCTTGCTGAGGTATCTTTGAGGTCTTTCTAACTGCTGCAGGTGCCAGGTAATGTACATCCCAAATGAGGCATTGTATTACAATATGGTCTGATAGGGGAACAGTATAGGGGCACAATGACCTTTGTTGACGTATATGTGAATCCTTTCATGATACAGTGTCCAATATAGACAGTCTTCCTAGACAAATTGGCGATGTGACTGTCACATAACAGGTGACTATCCACTTGTGTCACTAGGTCCCTGATTACTCCTTCCACACATAATGGTTTACCACCTATGTGGTAATTTGTGTGTACCTTGTTTTGTATTTGGTGGTACATTCATACTATCCACTGTCTTCAGGACAGTGGGGTGGGGTTCCTGTGTGTAAGAGTGTGGTCTGTAGCATGCTACAGACTGTACAGCAGTCTTGCCTACGGTTAGTTGCACATGGGTGGACTGCAATGACATAAGCATTGTCAGTTAACTGGACATATGGGTGTCTGTGCTGAATATGGATACTCACCCTCCTTTTATGTTTTGTTACAGGTTTTGTGGCCATAACACATGATATGTGGTATTACTTGGTAGTGCTGGTGTGCTGTCACGAGGCTTGCAGCAGGTTTCTATCACTGGACAGACATCGATGTTCTCCATACTGGGGAGGGCCTCAGGAGCATGCATATTGAGGTTTACACATCTGGCATTGATCAGCATTACCCTTCTGTTTCTTTCCAGTTTTGTTTTCTGTGGTGGTGGGTTGGTCTTTTTGGCCTTGCCTACGAAAGGATCTCTGTAGGTTGCAAAAGCCTTAGGCAATATCCAGACGCTCATGGATAACAGGTGCAAGTCATCCCTGGAACAGCAGCATGTCTCACTATGGAGTCACCTATTACAACTGTATCAGGCATGTTATTTCTGCTTCTGTCCTGTGACTGTTTGGCACACCAGCTTTGTGTACTATGTGTTACATGTGCTATGTCTGGAGGTTGTTTTATTGGGTGTCTGCTTTGGAGGCTTGTGTTGGTGTTGTGTGTTTGTAATTAGGGCCTCTGGGAATGTTTTTGTGTTTATGCGTTTGGTTTACAGTCGTTGTAGGTCTATGTGGGACCGGGTTTGTGGTGTATGTGGTTACCTTGTCCTCCTGACTAGTTTTGACAGTACTGATTTGGGGGTGCTCAGGCTCCGGTTTGGCTACCTGGTTGCGTCTATCACATACATTTGTATTTATTGGGGTGAGTTGTTGTTGTGTGTGTACTTGGGACAGGTCTCAAATTGCCACTGGATTCACAGATTCTACTTGTTTTGCCTAGCCTTAGTGGATTGTATGTGTGGACACATTTTATTGCCATACTAGTCATCACTGATTACTTCACCTTTTATGTTTGATCTATCATGTGGTAGCTTCCTCATCTCTTCAATGGTTTAGTAATTGTTGGAGTCCAGCATGCCAGATGCCTGGGTGTATGGCATTGTGTCTTGTTGTTTGTGATTGCAGACTCCAAGCACTCTTGGCTGTGTTCATGGTATGCCTGTATAACATGTTCTGCAGTGTGTCCCATATTCTGGACCTGCACAAGGCTTTTCATGGATTCCACATTGGTTTGTAGGGGTGCAAGCTATGTTTTATACATGTATTTCACTGTGGTAATTTGGCCAGGGACTGGGGTCGGGATGTGTAACTACAGTGTGATTACTCTATGGTCTGGTCTTACCAGTGAAGGATACACTTCTCATCTTGACATCCACTACACATATTTCTGATTATCACATCCAGTATGCTTACCCCTCTTGTGGAAGTGTTACATTTTGCATGTCCATTTTGTTTGATGGATTCTGGGAAATTTTCTACAAATGTGTCGGTGCTAGTATAATACAAAGAGTATAGTGACAAACATCTCAAAAGCTGACTTCACACTTCTTCGGACTGAGATGGTATCCGTTAAGCCCACTGGGCCAGTGGAAACCACAACACACAATGGTGACTCCTTCACAGACGCTTTCTACGGACATCTCCGAGAAAGCATGGACCATGCAATCACAAATAAAACCAAGACCCTCTCCACCAAGGGAAAGTGGCCTGTCTGGTGGACCCCAGCCATAAACAAACTGTATAACAGATGAAGGATAATAATGCAAGACAGAGCTACATCTCCTAAAGGGAAGGCAGCTGTGATCAGCACTAGTAAAAAGCTACATTCTCTCATAAAGACATCCAAGGTCAACTTGGAGACATAAATCACCAAAGACAATGAAGATAACCACACTGCCTTCTTCAGTTATGTCAGAAACCTGGGTGGGAACCCTCAGATATGCTCAGAGTTGGTACACAACAACATATATTTCAGTGACCTGACAGATATTGGCAACATTCTGGCAGACAGGTTCAGTGCAATTTTCCCTCCCTCACCCCCAAAAGAATATAGTTATCACAGCTGAATGTAACCTCACTGTCATCTCGGATGTCCATGTGAGAGCCGCACTCAGCAAAGACAAGTACACAGCATCAATGGGACCTGATGGTATCCCCAGTTGCATGCTATGTGAACTCCAGAAGGAGCTAAACCCGTATATACAAATGCTATTTAACCTTAGCCTTGCTACAGGATATGTACCTGAACACTGGCGTACAGCAACAGTGGTCCCACTCCACAAAGGAGATGCCTCCACAGACCCTGGCAACTACCACCACACAAGCTTAACCAGCCTTGTCTGCAAAGCTATGGGAAGAGTCATTATGGAGCTCTTAAACAGAGACATTGGTGACCTACAGACCCTTGATCCCACCCATTTCAGCTTTGTACAGGGCAGATCCTGCCTTTTGCACCTAGTTGACTATTTTGAAACTGTCAGTAGAGCCATTGATGAGGGCTACGCGGTCCACACAGCCTACCTGCACTTGGCTAAGGCCTTTGACACAATACCCCACTCAGGCATCATAGACAAGCTCAACAGCTGAAATATAACACCATATGTCACAGGATAGGTTGCAAAATGGCTAAGAAACAGGACCCATAAAGTCGACATTGCAGGTGCCTTGTCAGATTCAAAGCCAGTCACAAGTGGTGTCCCACAAGGATCTGTCCTGGGACCCCTCTTATTTGGCATTTACTTTTCAGATGTGAAAGCAAACATAGGAGGGTTGTGGCTGACAAAGTTTGCAGATGACTGCAACCTAGGCACCATAGTGAATACATCAGCCGGCACACACATCCTACAGAATGCTGTCACAAAGACAGATAGCTGGTGCCGGAATCATGGCCTGAAACTGAATGCAACTGATGTGTAGTCATCCCCTTTGGGAGGAACGAAGTACCCACAAATCAATACATAGACAGCAACCCACTGAGCACAGAAAACAAATCAGACACCTGGGGGCACGTGTAGATAGTGACGTCTCATTTGACACCCATGTTGCCAAAGTGGTTAGAAAGACTTTCTATCTTGCCCACCTTATCATGAAGGGTTTTCCATCCAGATCAAAGGAGGTCATTGTACCACTATACTTCTCCCTTATCAGGCCCATGATTGAATACAAAGCCCCATTTGGTATGTACCTCACCCAGCACTTGCAACAGCTGGAGAGACCCCAAAAGTACCTTACCAAGAAGATCAGGGGTCTACAACACATGTCATATGCTTCCAGACTAAAGGAAATCCAGCTTTATTCAGTAGCATACCACATACTTACAGGTGACCTATGCCTGACATACAAGACCTTGTCCAATCAGGATTTGGTGGACATGCTCCACTGCAAGCAATCCAAATCCACCAGAACCATGAGAGCTAAAGATTTGAACCTCAGCACATACATGTATAGGACATGCTGGAGGGACAGAATCATAACTCAGAGGCTTCTCACACTCTAGCAGAGTATCCCAGTTTATGTTAGACAGAGTCCCTCACTGACTCTCTTCAAGAGAAATCTGGACAACTGGATGTGAGATTGTAGGTTTACCCCAGGGGTCCTCCCTGTGTCACTACTAGACAGAGGCACAGTCAAGTTATTTGATTACGTAAGGGGGTCATAATGTGTCACTACTAAGTCAGAGGCACAATATTCGGAATCTATTCTGTACACTTATTACCACTATAAGGGGTGGCAATAGCCACATCACTATGGCTAGGCTTATAAATGCACTAGGGCAGATAGCCTAGTAGTAAACTATGAAACTATGAAACTATGGTGTATGTGTAGGTATTGTCAGTCAAGCAATATAATGTGGTTTGGGGGGCTTGATATCTTCCTGTATTCCAACATTTTTGTCTATTCCTTCTAGCATGTCGAGGGATCAGTTGCTAGTGTCCTCTCCTGCTCAGCTGGTGAACCTGGGAATATTGAGGCAATGTTACAATTGCCTCATGTACACAGACAACCCTCTCCTTCTCCCACAAAACACAAATACATGCGAGATGCAACTATATAGCCAAACTGGAGGCTGAGCTCTTTCAACATAGGACTGGCAAGACCAGAGAGGAGGAGAAGGTAACCACACACACCACAAACCCAGTCTCACATAGCACTATCACAACTTCAAATCATACACATAAACACACAAAGACATACTCGGAGGCTCTGATCAGAAATCTACCAAAACAGCAGAGGCCACCAAAGCAGATACCCAAACAACTGCCTCCACAGGGCACAGCACATGCAACACATAGACCACAGAGTCAGTGTGCCAAACAGTCACAGCCCTTAAGGCCAAACACAATGCCAGACACACTCATCATAGGTGACTCCATAGTCAGACACACTGACGTCCCGCTCACCAGATTGAGTAAGGGGAAGGTCACAGTAAGCTGCCTATCGGGCACTGGAATCCACCACATAATGCAAGCACTCAGGTCACTCAACTGCAAGTACAAGTATGACTCAGTCATTGTCCATGCTGGTGTGAACGACCTGAGATGTACCTCCCTGGACTACATGAAAAGAGACATAGAGGAGCTCTCTGATTATGTAGCCCAGGCAGGTATGACCCTGACCTTGAGCAGTATCCTACCTTCACCAAGAATGATGCCACAATACAGAGACAAGATGATCAGCTGTAATAATTGGCTTAAACTATGGTGTCAGTCAAAGGGGATCCAATGTCTGTCTGCCTGGGATGACATGCTGGACAAGCCACGCTGATTCACAAGGGACGGCTTGCACTTGTCAACCCTGGGCTTCCGGATTTTGGCTAAGGCTCTTGCCACCCCCATTGTGCCTTTTTTAGGCAAGGCTCAGATTCTAAACCTACCACCCTAGAACACAAAAAAAGAAAAAAACTAAGGGTAATGCTGCTCAATGCCAGAAGTCTCAACCTCAAGATGCACGCACTCGAAGCCCTTCTCAGTATGGAGAACATCGATGTCTGTGCTGTGACTGAAACCTGGTTCAAGGCTCCTGACAGCACACCGGCACTATCAGGTGTTACCTCATATCATGCATTCCGGCCCCAAAATCCGGACAACACCAAGAAAGGAGGGTGGGTGTCCATATTCATCAAGGACACCCTCACCTCAAGGTTGGTGGCAACGCACGATGCACCGGAGACCATCCAGGTGCAATTAACCGTAGGCAAGTCTGCTCTGCAGTTTGTAGCATGTTACAGGCCACCCTCTCAAACTCAGGAACCTCACACAGCTTTCCTGAAAACACTGGAGGGGATAAATGTATCTCCAAACACCATCATACTGGGTGATTTCAACTATCCAAATATAGACTGGGATCACTACTCAAGCCCCAACACTCTAGCCCAAAGGTTCCTAGAGTTCATAAACTCAAATGCCATGGAACAACTAGTCACCATCCCCACAAGAGGAGACAACAAACTAGATCTCATCATCACGAACATGGGGTCACAATGTTCAACACCAGAAGTATACCCATCATTGGTGAGATCAGATCATAAACTAATCTCACTGGAAGTCCACATCCCACCCCCACCCCAGATAAAACAGACCACAGTGAAGAACTTCTCAAAATCCGACTTCACACTTCTAAAGACTGGTGTGGTCTCTTTCAAGGCCCCCAAGCCAGCGGAAACCATTACCCAAGCCGCTGAATCACTTACAAGTGCCTTCTACCAGCACCTCTAGGACTGCATGGATCAGGCAATCTCAAACAAAACAAAGACTCTTTGTACCAAAGGCAAGCATCCAGTCTGGTGGGCCTCAGCCATAAACAAGCTCTACAACAAAAGGAAGGAGCTACTACAAGATAGAGCAAAATCCGTAGAAGGGAAGACACCCCTGCTCATTATAAGTACAAAACTGAGATCTCTCATAAAATCATCCAAGGCAAATTTTGAGAGAAAAATCGCTATGGACTCAAAAGACAATCATAAGGCCTTTTTTAGCTATGTTAGAATCCTGGGAGGAAACTCCCAGATATGCTCAGAATTAGTTCAAAATGATGTAAAAATCACTGAACCTACAGACATTGCCAACATACTGGCTGACAGGTTCAGTGCAGATTCCCCCCCAAAAGGAGAGATATCTATACCAGAGGATTGTAGCCCCCCAAACATCTCAAATGCTCAGGTGAGAACTGCTCTATCCAAGGTGAAAAACACAGCATCCATGAGACCAGATGGTGTCCCCGGTTGTGTGCTCCACGAACTCAATGAGGAATTAAACCCGCAGTTAGGGCAGCTGTTTAATCTTAGCCTCACCTCAGGATATGTACCCATGGAGTGGCGTACGACAACGGTGGTCCCACTTCACAAAGGAGGTGCCTCCACCGACCCCAGAAACTACCGTCCCATCAACATGACAAGCCTGGCCTGCAAAGCTATGGAGAGGATCATAATGGAACTCATAAATAAGGACATAGGGGACTTGCAGACTTTGGATCCAACCCAGTTTGGCTTTGTCAAGGGCAGATCATGCCTTTTAAACTTGGTTGACTTTTTCGAAACAGTCACCAAGGCCATTGACGAGGGCAAGGCAGTCCACACAGCCTACCTTGACCTGGCAAAGGCTTTCGACACAATGCCCCACTCGGGTATCATTGAAAAACTCACCAGCTTAAATGTAAACCCATACGTCACAAGATGGGTTGCAAACTGGCTAAGTGACAGAACCCACAGGGTCAGAGTTGCTGGCGCCATGTCACACTCCAAGCCTGTCACAAGTGGTGTCTCACAGGGCTCAGTCCTGGGCCCACTTTTGTTCGGCATCTACCTTTCAGAAGTACAAGCAGACACAGGAGGATTATGGCTGACAAAGTTTGCAGATGACTGCAAACTGGGAACCATAGTTGAAAACCCATCTGACACAGACATCCTTCAGAAGGGTCTCATAGAAATGGATAACTGGTGCCAGAGCCATGGCCTAAAGTTAAACGCTAAACAATGCATAGTCATACCCTTTGGGAAAAACAAGGTTACCCCTAGTTACCATATAGGTGGCAATCCTCTAAGCACAGAAGAGGTTATCAGGGATCTGGGCACCCAGGTTGACAGTAACCTTTTGTTTGACACTCACGTTGCCAAAGTAGTTAGGAAGACCTTCTACATTGCCCAGCTGATCATGCAGGGATTCATATCTAGATCAAGGGGGGTCATTTTTCCCCTGTACTCATCACTCATCAGACCAATGATTGAGTACAATGCCCCATTCGGAATGTATCTGACCCGACACCTGCAGCAATTGGAAAGGCCCCAAAAATTCCTCACCAGAAGGATAAAGGGTCTCAAAAATATGTCTTATGCTGCCTGACTGAAGGAACTCCAGCTCTATTCAGTCGCTTACCGTCTGCTCAGAGGTGACCTGTGCCTGACATACAAGGCTATGTCCAACCCGGAATTAATGAACATGCTTCACCTCAAAACCTCTATATCCATCAGAAGTACAGGGGCAAGAGACTTAAACCTCAACACGGCTATTAATAGGACATGCTGGAGGGACAGATTCATCACCCAGAGACTCCCTATGCTGTGGAACAACATCCCTGTACATGTGGGGCAGAGCACCTCACTGGCTTTGTTCAAGGGAAATCCTGACCAATGGATGGGAGATCGCAGGTATACCCCAGGGATAACCTCGTTGTCACTGCTTGACAGAGGCACAGCAAAATAATGGGCATATTATCCTTCAAACTAAAGGGGTGGCGGAAGCCACAAAACTCTGGGCTAGGCTTATAAATGCCCTAGGGCAGATAGCCTAGTATGAACCTATGAACCTATGAACATAGGCCTGGTGCGGTTCCTGCTATTAGGACAGTGGTCTGCAGCAATCTATATAGTAGTAGACAGTTTTAGCCATTGGTATTTGACCATGGCTAATTCATGTTGCTTCTTGTTGTGGTACCAACATGGGGTTGTGGTTATCCATGACATTTATTGCTAGTCACCCTCGTTTTGTAGCTTGTTCCATGTTTTTGCACATGTACATCACTGTATGAGGTGTGACCTGGTAGTGTTAGGGTGCTGATGTGGGCTTTGACCCAGTTTTCTATTATAGCACTGATATCTACATTCTCTATACTGTGTGCGTTTACACTGCACGCATCTTGCTGTTTATACTTCTGGCATTGGGTAACATTACATCTAGGTTCCTATCCCTTGTGGTACCTATGAAGGTGGGTTTGTGTTTTTGTGGTTTATGATTGGTGAGGGTGGATGTTAGTCAGGGTCCTCAGGTGTGCATATGGTACATGGTGTTACATTACTTAACACATGGCATTGATGCCTCAGGTGGTGCTGCAGGGCTGCCTCTGTCGGATGCACATACTACACTCCCTGTACATGTTTGGAAGCAGGTTGTGTCATGTTAGGCATCCCTGTTACTATATGAGTGAGTCGGAGGGGGTATCAGTCCCAGTGTTCCTACTGAGCCAGTGTATGTGCTATGCGTTGCCTCTTTGCCAAGGCCAGGGCATACTGGGCATGCCTCCTTCTGCCTACTGGGGCAAGGTCAGATTGTTCCTCCTCAGAGTCACCCTCTGCCTGTGGTGGCCTTGGCAATGGTGGGGGTATGTTTGGCCCAGCCCTATTCTGGTCCTGCTGCAGCTGTTTCCGCAGGATCATATTATGTAGCATAGCACATATCATGATCATTTGGGTACATGTAGTTGGTGTGTACTGCAAGGCTCCACCAGATGTGTCCAGACACCAGAACCATGACTTGAGCGGCCCAAACACACGCTCTATGACATTACGTGTTTGTGCGTGTGCCTCATTATGGCGTTCCTGTTTGGGTGTGTGTGCATTTCTGATGGCTGTCATCAGCCATGGCTTAAGTGCATAACCTGCATCCCCCACTAGGTGTCCATGTGGGAAGTCCCCACTGGCAAATGATTGGTACAGCTGCGTCAGATGCCAGATGTGGGAATCGTGGTAGCTCCCAGGGCAGCCAGCACACACATTCATTATTAAGCCCTGGGCATCACACACGACCTGGCAGTTGATGGAGGGGAATCCCTTGCAGTTAATATAGGCTCTACCCCGCTCACCGGCTGGTGCTTTGATGCATATGTGCGTGCAGTCTATTGCACCCAGTACCTCAGGGTATCCCGCTATTTGCTGGAAGAGACGCATATTGCTGGCCAATACCTCACGGGCATTGGGGAAATATACATGATCACCAAAATGTGCTGACATGGCATCCAGGAATTGGTGCAGTACCCTGGAGGCTGATGCCTGTGATATTCCCATCATATCACCAGTTGGTCTCTGGAAGGTACCTGTCGCTAGTATTCTTAGGTCAACACATACCTTGGTTTCCACTGGGATGGGTTCCCCTCTGTTGGTTCTGTGTGTGAGACGTGGCCTGCACAGCTCAACAATTTGCTGCAGAAGGTCTCTGTCCACTCTGTAGCGCTCTACTATCTCCAGCTCATGTAACCCATGGTAGGTGACCCTGAGCCTGTATACTCTCCTCCTTCTCCTCACTCTGGGTTGTCTGTCAGCATCTGCATTGTAACCACCCTCAGCAATTTGCCTATGCCTGATTATGACAGCTATGGCAACCCCTAGCATTTCTGCTCTGAGTTCAGCTTTTTTCAGTTTTCAATTCGGATAGCTTACTCCTTTCTTGCAGTATCTCTTGTGAGAAACACCCTGCACTGCTGTTTGCAGTGTTTTAAGTGCTGGGTTTGGCTTCTAGTCTGCCTGTGTAATTGCCTGCTTCCAATTGTTTCCACCAATTAACTCCAGCAGTATCCTCTGGCAGCTTCCCTGTAATCTGGTTGTTTTCTTTTTCCTCTCTGTTTCCTCAGGGGGAGCAATGTGCACACCAGCTTAAGCATGCTCACAGTTACTTAAACGTGTGCACACATCCTTACACGGTGTTACACGCGTGCACACATCCTTACACGGTGTTACACGCGCGCACACATCCTTACACGGGTGTGAACTTAGCTGATTCATGTTAAAATGCGCGCACACAGCCTTACACACGTGCATGCCCGTGCAAACCGTTGTAAACTGGAACACGGAGCTTCCCCCCCTTGGCAACCACTACACGGAGGCCATATTGTTTTTGGTCTGCTAGTCCCTGCATTGTCATTCCATGTAATACATTGAACCCACAATTGTGGGCTTATAAGCTTCGGTTTTCAGTTTTAGGCAGCGCACCCCGTTTGCGCGGGTGTGCGCTTCAGTTACACATGGAAATCCCACGGAAAAAAAAAAAAGTTATTTAAAATTCTTTTGCAACACTTTTTAATGCCAATGGCCACATATTTGGTCATTGGCATTCTAAATTAAACATATGCACCCTTTATTTGGAGCTGACATAGCTCCATTGTCAATTTTGCAGAAATGTACTCAGTTGTCAGCTGAGTACATTTCTGCAGCTAACACGTCCATTACATGGACTGGTTTAGGCTTCTTGGATCGCTCAAATACCTCATTTGCATATCTTTGAGCTGCAAATGAGGTATTGAGCATTTCCATGCCCAGTCCGTGTAAGAGACGTGTTAGCTGTCTCTTACACGGAGGTTTGGGCTGTTCCTGGATCGGGAGGCTTACACGGAGGCTTACACTACTCTTGAACTCCGTGTAAGCCTTCGTGAATCCTGCCGATGGTTTATAAATACAGATAAAAAATATAAAAATTTATTCAGACAACTTAGTTAAAACATTCAGTAAATGCTTTTATCTTGTAAAAGAGTCTTCTTCAAACTGAATTAAACTTAAGCAAAAGGAACTTAAATATAAAATTCTTCATAAATAAATAACTTAATTATATACTTAGATGCTTGATGCTTAACTTTCTTCCTCTTTAGGAGCACTTTGAAATTTTCTTTATGATTAAGCCCAGGAGGGCAGCATGCATCTAATCTAACCTTCCAAACATACTCCCTCCAATCCAATTCTTCCTCAGCATTAAATAAAACATAATTAATAACCTGGTCTACAACAATTGCTATTAAAATGTTTACTGAGAGCATTTATTGCTGCTTCTAGTTTGTATAGCATATAAATGTTCATAGATCTTACAGTGAAGCTCCTTGGCATTTCTTAAAAAGATTTACATGTGACACAAATAATTCCAAAGACATGCATTTGGAGCATTTCTCCCCGGGCCTCCACTGAAAACAGGATCTGTGGAACCTAGTCGGACATTCCCGGTCAACAAATGTTAAATAAATAAATAAATAAAAATAAAATAATCAAATAGACCACATATTTGGACTTACAAGAATACCTTCCTTTCAGCCTAACCATAAATTCATTATCTTTAATGTCAGTGACCCCTCTATACAAATAAGGACAAAATCTGCAATAATAACACCTGCTCATCCCTATTACAGAAAAAATTCTCCTGGGAAGACTCAACTTATCCTGAAAGAAATTTTGAAAATGTTTACCTTGTTTGCTAACAAAAACAGGTTTTTCTCCCAGAACTTTTTTAACTTCATGGAAACTGTTTAATGTATTCCAGTTATTAAATATAATACTTTTACACCTTTCTCATCTACACTACTGACCACTATCATCAAAGTACTGAATTGAATATTGCTTTCTTTTTGTTTATGTCTAATAGTTCTACTTCTTGTTCAAATACTCTCAGTGAACTCCTTTTGAATTAATTCACTAGGGTACATCCCTTTTTTGGAGCTTATTACATAACACTTTCCCTTCATAAATAAAATCAGAATCATCATCAGTAAGCATGTTAATCCTATTAAGCTGCACGTTAATCATATTCAACTTAGTCTTCCTAAGATGCATGTTATTGAAATCTAAATTAAGCATTACTTTGCATTTCCTTTTTATAAATCTTAGAAGACAATTTCCCTAAATGTTTATATGCAACTATGTCTAAAAATGTAAGTTGCATTTGTCATAATTAGATGTAAATCTTAATCACTTACATTATTAATAAAATTCAGAAATTGATTAAATAATTCAACTTCTCCTCACCATACCAAAATATATATCATCTATAAAATGCTTAAATAAAACAATGTTGTTAAAAATTATTGGAACAAATAATAGCCTTTTTCCGTCCACTCTTAAATACATTTGTATAGCTGGGTACCATTCTGAATCCATCACTACTCCATTTGTTTGCTGATAAAAACGTTCATTAAATTCAAAAAGGTTGTAGGATAAATTATGTCTATTATTTCCATAACTACACTAATCTGGTCTATGATTAAAGTTTTATCCACCTTTCAGGCCTATAGTGACATGCAATAAGTGTAAAATAGAAATTATGTCAATTTATGTTGACAAAATATTACAGAAAGTAGTTGTTAAAGCTGATACTTATATCAAAGATACCTTTGATTTTAAGGAGAAGTTTAAGGATATTACAGTGCTAAATTCCAATTTATTAGTGACCCCTGATGTGCAATCATTATATGCTGTCATACCAAATGAAATAGGGATGGAGACAATAAGAGCTGAATTAATTGATTTGGTCCAGTTGGCAATGCAACATGATTGCTTTGTTGTCACCCCACTTTGTTGAGGTGACAGACCAAATTCAGACAATATTCTATATATATTTTCATTTTACACTGTTGAAGAAGTGGATAACTATGTTTCTTTCCTACCTTCCTCCTGTATATTCTTATATTACTTTCCCTTTGTTCTTCCCCCTGCTTGCCCCTGCCATTTCACCTCTTTCATATTTACACCATTTTAACACCTTAGTCTCATCAAAACATAAAATCACACACCACATACATGGCAGAAATGGCCTCTAGTGTAGTCCTTCACTTTTTATCTTTTTGTGTGGAGTTTCACATTGTGCAACGATGCCAAGCAATGGTAAATGGCTCTTCCCATAATATGGCATGGTGCCATTAGCTCTGCGCAATGCTGCTTAAACCCACTGCACTAAGGAAATACACAGTTACAGGAGATTAAAGAATTATTTCATTACATTATGAATACATATTTCAAATTCTTAGATACAGCTGGATTCAAACCCTGTATCTGGGCTCAGAAGAAATATATCAAGGCATTGCCACCTGCTGCCAGAGAGTCAGTGAAGCAGCGAGCATGTTTCTTACACTCATTACTATCCAAAGAGCTATCTGATGTGTCTGTCTGCTTAGTGTGTTTGCATAGAGGACAGCAAACTAAAAGAAATCTCATAATTTAATCAGTGAAGCAGAGGCTTGTGTTTGCTTATCACTTAACTAAACGCAAATGGGGAAATCAGTATAACTACTTTTTTAAAGTTAGAAAATTTATGACACAACATTTCCAACATGACATATTTATTTACATCATACTATCTGTTAGATGTGTCTATTATAGCCAGTATGTATAAGTACTTCTCAAGTTCAAGTAAGAGTCCTTAAATGTGCATCTCATATGCGCAAACACTTTGTCATTGATTGCACAAAACAGCTGCTCAGTGGTACACTATGGAAAGACAACATTATCATGTATTAGTTATGTTTACTACCCAGTTAGTCATCATCCCATGAAAGTACATGTAAAATCACAACCAAAGGGAAGGCACTTTTTAAGGAAAAAACACATATTTGCACTGTAGTCATGTGTTACCTGCACCCATTCACTTGAATCCTGGTCTCTCAGTACTTGTTACCAAATATATCAACTACAAACTATAAATAAAAAATGCTTTCTTATATACCATGTGCATCTTTATACTGACAATACACATTCAGATTGTCCAATACTTGTAGTAATGTGGACAGCTGTTTGCATATAGTTTGTAAAGCAATCACTTAAAGTATACCTGCACACTGGAAACACAACAGCAGATACTACACTTTGCACACTCATTAATGTGGTGGTATGCATATCTTTTCCATTTCATACAGGCCTCCCAACATATTCTCTCAAACCTCTAGTAATGATATCATCCGCTATAAATTGTCCTGCAGCACTATAAAAGTCAGACTTGTGCCATGGTACTTGCATTACAGACTGAGTTCTCTAGCTTGTGTACCTGGTTAGGTGGGGGATCTAATCTCATTACAGTCAAATGGTCTCTGTGTGTCTGACTAGCCAGATAAGCATAACTGTTTATCCTTCAGTCATTAGTACAATCCCATGGAGTACCAATATTTTGACAGTTGTACATGCCTTCCCATCCATTTAATTCAGGCCTCACAATGTCTTCTCTCAAACATCCAGTGATGATGTCATCTACTATAAATTGTCCATCAACATTATAAAAGTCAGAGATGTGCTCTGGTGCTTGCATTAAGTACTGAGTTCTGTAGCTCATGTACCTAGTTAGAAAGGGGTTCTAATCTTACTGCAGTCAACTTGTGCATGTGTGTTTCCAGTCAGAACTGCATATCCTTCAATCATCAGTACAATCCCATGGAGTACCAGTATTTTGACAGTTGTACACAACTACATATCCATTTAATTCAGGCCTTACAACATCCTCTCTCAAACATCAAATGATGATGTCATCAACTATAAATTGTCCTGTGTCAGTGTAAAAGCCACATTTGTGCTGTGGCACTTGTGTTAAGTACTGAGTTCTTCAGTCAGCTTATGTGTGTCTAGTCAGAAGAGTATAACTGTGTACCCTTCAGTCATCAGAACAATCCAATGGAGTACCAATATTTTGACAATTGCACATGCCTACACATCCATTTAATTCAAGCCTCATAACATCCTCTCTCAAAAATTCAGTGATGATGTCATCCAATATAAATTGTCCTGCAGCATTGTAAAAGCCAGACTTGTGACATGGCACTTGAGTTAAATACTGTGTTTTATAATTAGTGTCCTTAGCTAGGTAAGGGTTCTAATCATATTACAGTCCATGTGTGTGTAATCAGAAGAGTGTAACTGTATGCCCTACAGTAAGCAATACAGTCCCATTATATACACACTTTTTGACAGTTGTACATGGCAAGCCATCCATTTCATTCAGGCCTCCCAACATCTTCTCTCAAATATCCAGTGGTGATGTCATTCCCTATGAATTGTCTAGCAACATTATAAAAATCAGACTTGTGCTGTGACTTACCTTAACTTGCATTAAATACTAAGTTCTCTAGTTGCTCTTCTTAGTTAGGGGTTCTAATCTCACTGTGGCCAACGGGTGTGTGTGATTATTCAGTTGGTTGACATTCAAGCAAACCACCTGCATGTGGGACACGTGCTATTGCCATCCTCTTCTCACCAGACACTGCTGATGTCATCACTTATAAAGTGTTGCCCAACACTGCAAAAGTCAGCCTTGTGCTGTGGTGCTTGCATCAAATACTGAGCTCTAGTTGTACTTAGGTAGGGGGTCTAGTCCTACTGCAGCCAAGGTGGGTGCGTGTGTGTGTGTGTGTGTGTGTGTGTGTGTGTGTGTGTGTGTGTGTGTGTGTGTGTATGTATGTTTATTCGGTTGATTGACATATAACAGGCCATTTTACACCTGCATGTGAGACACTGCCATTACCATCCTCTTCTCACCAGACATCGCTGACATCATCACTTGTAAAGTGTTGTCCGACAGTATAGAAGTTAGACTTGGGCTGTGGCATTTACATTAAATACTGAGTTCTCCAGTCAGTGTACTTAGATAGGGGTTTTAATTTCATTGGGGTTAACTGCTGTGTCTGTGCTTATTCAGTTGATTGAAAGTCAAGAGACCATTTCACACCTGCATGTGGGACACTGTTATTACCATCCTCTTCTAACGAGACACTGCTAATGTTATCATTTGTGAAGTGTTGTCTGACAGTGTAAAAGCCGGACTTGTACTGTGGCACTTGCATTAAGTACTGTAAGTACTGTACGTTGTAAATACTTGGGTAGGGGTTCTATTCTCACTGCAATGTACTGTGTGTACAGTCAACAATCATGATGGTGAAAATTTTAGAACAATATGTGAGTCCACAGCTATATCAATCCCTATGCCAAACCTCTCACTGTAGCATGCAAAGATGATGTCATGCTGTATAACATGCACTCTGACAGTATTCAAGATAAATCTGTGCTGTGGCAGTAACATTAACTACTGTGATTATAAGCTAATTTATCCACACATATGGGGGTTCTAATCTGACAACAGGCAACTTGCATATCTATCCATGGACTTATCACATTTGAGACAATTTTACATAGTGATTTTACTCTACATTTATGTCCTTCATTCCTTCCAGCATGTTCTCCTCATCATACAATGATGCTATCATACTCCATAAAGTGCAATGTGACAGTGTTACACTCAGACATATGCAGTGTTGTTATAGACATTTCATGACATTCATCTTCTATACCTACACAGTTGTAATGCTCAAATCAGTCTCAGTCTACTGGTGTGTGTGTGTGTGTGTGTGTGTGTGTGTGTGTGTGTGTGTGTGTGTGTGTGTGTGTGTGTGTGTGTGTGTGTGTGTGCCTGTGTGCCTGTGTGTGTGTGTGTGTGTGTGTGTGTGTGTGTGTGTGTGTGTGTGTGTGTGTGTGTGTGTGTGTGTGTGTGTGTTTGGTGGTACATTATGTTCATTTTATGATCTTGGCAATCACTCTTCATTTCACAACCACTTGTGGAATTTTTCATGTAGCCACATCCATCCAGAGGAGTAGAGGATATCCTCATGTCAAATATGCATACACACATTGTAAAGTAGAGTCCTTCCAAGACCCTCTGCAAGCCATCTCCAGACCATTGCATGTGTGATTGATAATGCTGTTATGGTGTGGTGCACACTTCTCATGTGGACAATGGCAGAATGTAATGCAATCCAACAAATATACATATACACACAATAGCCTTACTATCCTCCATAATATAGGTATAGAGATTTTTTTACGGGGTATAATAATGGCTAGGATTTCATGTGATGTTGGCCATTAGCCTAATGACGTCCTATGATCCTTTGAATAGTTGACATCAATGATGCTATCATTGGCATGCTATATTGAGGTGTGGATGTACACAAGAGGGTCTTACAATCTGTGATGTGAGCTAATGTATTGATGGCCATTGACACCATTGCAGTACATGCTCCTTCTATAATAACTGTACTAATATGCTTACTGAAAACTGTTGACATGGTATAATACACCTTTATGTATATTGTTGGCATATTAGGACATGTGTTGTAGTGTAGAAGATCAACCTTCAACACAGTTCACATTCCATCATCACAGGGACTCTTGCAGTATGGCATGTGTGCATGTGTCTACATACCATCATTAAATGTTCTGTGACTGACATCATTATCAATACATATTGATTACATGGTCACATAAGTCTTGTCTCATATAATTTGTCATAATGCTTTGATATACACCCCAATGCATCACACGTGTCAATGTACTTGCAACCTTGAGGAATTCATTGTATGTGCAGTTGTGTTGATATACCCAAGGATTATTGAGGTGGTCAGCAGTACCATTGTGTGACTATTAACATTTGTGTCAGGAACTGTTCTGCATGAGCTATAGACAGCTAATCTCAAATGTGTCCTGATATGACATCAGGCTGCTCAAACAAAGCTTGCCAATAAAACACATATAGGCATATTTTGTGCAAGTGATGTAAGTATGTGCATAGTAACAGTGCGTGGAATGTGATGAATGACCAAGGTTGTATTTAGAGGTCTTTTCATTAATCATTTATTCCAATACATGTAAAATGTTAAGGGGAATGCACAACTAAGCACAGTTCTGTATGTGGATGCTACCAGACGTACCCAACCAGAGGAAATAGACAATCTGCTAGCTGACACTTTGTCTCACACATCATAATCCCCCTGTCACAACTGGCAATCAGCCAAAGTATATATGCAAACATTATTCAGTTTTTATTACAAGGAGGGCAGTTCATCTGTGGGCTCTCTACTGCTAATAACACAGACTCAATGGGCCCTGACAGCATCATATGATGCCCTATAGCTTGATTCAACATGTGACCTACCAGACACAGCTTCCATACTTCAACACAGTCTCCAGACAGCCTATGTTCCCATAGAAGAGTATACATCAACATGCACCCTTCTGACTGGGGGGTGACGATCACCTGATGCATGGAGTTATAGACACATCTTGACTCTCCTCATCTATGAGGTAGACCAATGAGTCATCGTGTACCTTCTCTAAAAGGCCATAGGTAATCCTGAACATGTACCAAACACATTTTATTTATTAAGGCTACATCATGTCTGTTACATCTGTTCACTGTCTTCAAGACAATTACCAAGGGCATGCATGATGACACTATCATCCTGTGTAATTTGACTTGGCCAAGGCATTTGACACATATTCACAGTCAGGTATTGCAGAGAAACTGTCTCAAGTGGCTATAAACACTTATGTTACCAAGTGGGTAGATGAGTGGATCACATACATCACAGATAATTATGTTGCAATGTGTGAAGTCACTAGAATCCAGTGACCAGATCCGTACCTCAGGACTCTGTGCTAGGGCCTTTCCTGTTCATTATTTAAGTCTCAGACATCAAAATTGACTTACACATCCTTTCTCCAACCAGCTTTGTGGAGGACTGGAAATTGTGGACAATCATTGAATCCAAGTGTGCTATAAGTATAATGCAGGCAGCATCAACACACACAAAGGATTTCTGCCACAGCCATGGGGACACTGTAAATAAAGAAAAATCATGGGGTTATTAGTTCTATTATGAAAGCAAATATACAAGATGATTACAATACGGACAGCACACCCTTATGTGCAGATCAAGTGGTATGTGACCTGTGTGCTCAAGTAGATGGTATGTGGAACATCTACCAGCATGTGCCCACAGTGGTGAGCACTCACTTGTATGTAGCACAACTCCTGAGTATGTGCAAGACATCCACATCAAAGGGCATTATACTTCTATAATTCTCAGCCCTCATCACATCAATAACCGAGTACAGCACACCTTTTTTCATGTACCTCCCAACACATCTTCCAGGGATGAGTTACTCAATTGTACAACATTTGGCAGAGTGATCTACTACACATCTTATTGTCCATATCTAAATATTCTTTTTGTTGCATAAACATTACTCTTTGATGGTGCAGAACCCTCATCAAGGTGTTATACAAGATGCATGTGTGATATGTGTTCCTGTGATACACACAGTAAATAAACAGCTGATTGGCAATACTGGTGGCATGGGTTACATTTGTGACAATGTGGATTGTAAAATATATATGGCATGCATACCTGTCAAGAAGCCAGGATTGTTTGTAATTTTGAATACAGATCTAACAGTGTCCCTCCTAACACCTCTGGAAAATGTTAAATTTTAAGGATTTCTGACAATCATAATAGTTGTACAAGTGTGTTCTTGCAGAACCATCTATGATTACTCACAATCACATGTTATGTCAAGGACATAGGATTAATGGTGGTATTTTGCTGATATCATCCATGATTGCGTATGCTTCTGTCTACTGTTGTCCATGAGCCTGTTACTATGTGTCCTGTCCATTGTTCATGTCAGGATGTTTATATCACAAAAAATCCTCTCCATTGATATGTCACCTTGTGTGACAGTCACATAGAGCCAGATGAAGGACAAATGGGGCCCTAGGTAGGATAATAGATTGCCCCCCCAGCCATTCCAGTGTGCCATTACTTGGCTATTTCTCCCCAGTTACCATAACACTGCTCAAAACTCTTGGTGTGCATACTGTTTTCTGCTTTACTTCTACAGTGATTACAGATATTTGGATTTAATTTAAAACGTTTATTTCAAATTTTATAACACAAATACTGATAGACATTTGCTAAACAAAATAATATCTCACAATGAAAACAGACTTAGCACTAAAACTTCTCTGCCCCTGAAACTCATATTCACTGAAACACACATTCAAAGTAAATGCATCTGGCCAGCAATGAATTAAGTTTACTTTTGAGCTGTTTTCAAATCATAGGCCCCTTGCACACATTTTTAGGGCCATGTAAACATGCAAGAGTTATTTGATTCACCTTCTTGGCTGTATTAAATTATATCCCTTGTATAATAGCAGCACCATTTGTTAGACAGTGTTTTAAACATTTAGTTTTGAACATTTTTCCAGTAAGCAATTAAACAAAGCATATGAACCAGTAATTACAAAATTGCCCAACAACTGCCCAATTCAGAACATTTCAACCATAAAAGTCCACTCAGACTTCTGTCATTACAATCCACCAATATCAGTCAATATGCACAATATTTGCAGAATACCACATCAAGGAGGTCTGTAACTAATGAAGGGGTTGCTGCTAGCAAACAAGTTTATATTTCACTGTTTCATCTACAAACTCAGTGCCTGCTGCCCATGAAGAATAAATTGTCTATGTTGCATTAAACAAATGATAAACTGGTAATATTGCAATAAGGAATGGATGGCAAACTGAAAACAGGTTCATAGTTACAAGGCATCTCATCCAAAGGAGGGCATACTCAGGACTGCAGCACACCACCCCACCCCTTAAAATACAATACAGTATCAGAAATCCATCTACATGGTGTGGGAGTACAACCCACAGCTTTCTGCTACAAAAGCAAGCATGCTACCTGTTGTGTTACTAACACTGTTTTAAAATTCTATACCACAATAGTGATACCATTTGCAAAATAAACTGTTGCACACTGTAAACAGACTTCTCATGAGCAGCAGTAAACGCATCTTCCCTTTAAGTTCAAAATTCCTTGAAAATGCACTTGAAACTCAGTTCCTTGAAAAATGCACCTGAAACTCAGTTCCTTGAAAAATGCAGTTTGGTAGTTGGTGTAGAAGATTCAGGCTCTTGTTTCCTGTAACTAAGATGCAGGGTTTGAGCCTAAGCAAATTACTAACCACCTACTATCCCCAACTAGAGCATTTCACTTTCACACACAGACACCTCAACTTCTTAGTGCAAGAAATCAGGACAAAGCATAAAATAAATAGGGACAGATTATAACTATTACTCTCATGAACTTAGAAAATTGTTAGAAATTGGCATGTACCTCACAAGACATCTGCAACAACTAGAAACGCCGTAGAAATACCTCACAAAAAGAATCACAGGCCTAAAGCAGATGCCTTATGCTGACCATCTAAAGAAACTCCAGCTATACTCTGTTGCATATCGCCTACTCAGAGGCGATCTCTGCCTAACATACAAGGCCATGTCAAACCCAGAGTTGTTGGACATGCTACACTTAAAGAAATCCCAATCCCTCCAAGCCACATGTTCCAGGGATCTTAACCTTGTTATCACAATGAATAGAACATGCTGGAGGGATAGGTTCCTGACCCAGAGACTCCCAATACTCTGAAATAGGCTGCCCATACATGTCAAGCAGAGCGCCTCAATGGCCCTCTTCAACAGGAACCTTGACAATTGGATGGGAGATAGGAAATAAACCCTGGGGATCACATCAGTAGACAGGGGTCCAGAAAAGTAAATATTTGTGGGAAGCAACAGCCAGGGAGTCATTATGGCTAGGCTTGTATAGGCCCGAGGGCCAATAGCCTAGTACCTACCTATGAACCTATAAATAACAGAATTTGTGTTATTAGGCATTTTTTCTAAAGGATATGTAGTCTGAAACTTAAATGTCTGTCATTATTTAGTAACTTCAGTCCTTTTTATGAGGCACAGTCCAAAAATATGGGGCAAATATCTGGACAGTTGGGAGGTACGCGACCTATCTACCTCACACACACACACACACACACACACACACACACACACACACACACACACACACACACACACACACACACACCTACCTCCCTCTTACACACACACACACACACACACACACACACACACACACACACACACACACACACACACACCTACCTCCCTCCTACACACACACACCATACCTCTCAACCTCTTAGCACAAACAAATCTGGGCAAATCCAAAAATAATAGGTGGATAAAGCCCCCAAAATAGGGACAAACTTAAATATTGCTCTCACAAACATATAAAGTTGCTAGAATAAAAGGTATTGTGTTATTGTTAATTTTCTGAAGTATATGAAGTCTGAAAGTGAAATGCCTGTCATTATTTAGTGAATTCTGTCATTGATGATTTGCCAGAATAAACCCAGAAAATCACAACTTTTATGAGGAACAGACTAAAAATATGAGGCAAAAAATCCGAACATTCTGCAAAAATCTGGACAACTGAGCGATACATTCCTCCCTGTTTTACACATACACACACACACACACACACACACACACACACACACACACACACACACACACACACACACACACACACACACATGCACACACACACACACAGAAAAACCTACCTATCAACCTATCACTTAAACAAACACACATGCCTACCTCCCACTTGTCCATTCATGGTCCGCATTTCAAATGTCTTTCAAAATTCAAAATTCCATGTGCACAGAAGGTGAAGATGTAAACAACAGATTGCAGAGATGCAGAAGATAAAAACAGGTTGCACACATCTGTTGCATTTGCAACCAGATGCAAAGGGTGTGAAGGGTGTTCTTCTTAAAGAAGAATGCCCTTAAAAAAAAAGTTTTTTTTTTAAGTTAAAAAATAAATTTCCCAGCCAGCAGCCCCCTCCCAGCCAGCGAGGACCCTGTCCCATCCAGTGGGCCATAGGTGACTGCCTTGATCACCTAGTGCTGGATCCGGATCTGCAGTCACATAATATTCAATAACTGTGCAGTATGTACTATATCATTTCAATATATGATTAGTGTTCATGCTTCAACTGTCTTCGTTGACATGCCCTCATCTGCTGTACATTACCATGTTTTACTATCGTCTTCCCATGTGTTCATTCCTACAATTCATCTCAGTGTCCCTTTTCAATACACGCACACTTCCCTTGACTATTTATTTATAATGCAGTCTACGTACCCTTGCTGATCATTTACACAGCTTTTATTCAGTATGCCTGAAACAGGTTTCCACACTACTCTGCACTGTATACACTTTCATGTAATGTGTTGGAACTATATACATTGCTTTATTAACAACACTTATAGCCATTGTGGCTTTCCATACAATCCTGCAGACCTAGTTTGCCCACAGTTAAATAGGTATACATGTCTTCAAGTGTTTATGTTGCTTTACATGGTTTCCTGGCCAGTTTATGTTTAAATGCAGTGCACTGCGTGCATATGTAAGTAGTGCTGCCGCACACCGCACAAACACATAAACTCTGCGTAGACTTTATGCTAAGCCTACACAGAGTTTATTGAATCCCCAGGAATAAGTAAATCTATTTTCAGTTAAGCGCTTTCTTCTATTTGAGAAATTTACAGACTTCATCAGAACCAAAATAGGAATGGTGTGGACCACTCCCTTATAAAGCTATACAATTTCAATGTCATGCTCAAAAGATTAATTCTTAAGGAACCATACAGAAAAAAAATATAAAACATTGTGAATGCAAACCATATTAAAAGTGGAGTATAAAAAATAAAGTCTATATGATAAAAACAATCATATAATTCATAAAATAAATGTGCAAATGCCATATGTAATATCAATTACAAATCTAAATAATTTAGTCTACTGTAACTTATAAAAATCCTAAAGAGCTCTTTAATAGTACATTATTAGATATTCATGAACTGCAGTTTAAGGGCACTAGATATGCTAATACCGTCATTTAAGCCAGGTGCATCTTGTGCATTTAACCTCAGTTGCCATTGCAATTCTCTATACTCCAAAATATTCTTTCAAGGTCCACCCCTGGGATTCACTGCAACTTTCTCCAGCATTGCAAATAGGAACCTCTTATAGGAAAGACAATCTTTCTTTTGCTTATTAAGAGCATTATTCACATTCATTTTCCAGTATCATAATTATGCCCGTAAATACATTTATTAAAGGGTGGTTCATGTCTTCCCAACATAAAATACACTACAGGGTTCACAAATGGCGATATACACCAATTACCCCTTAGCTGAACAATTGACCCCATCAGCTAAGTGAATATTAAAACAAGGGTGCCCAATTGAAACCTTATCTTGCTCCAAAATACAAAGGCATTGGCTGCAATGTCCACATTTCCTCATAGGTTCATAGGTTCATAGATTAGTACTAGGCTAAGTGCTCTTGTGAGCCACTTTAAGCCTAGCCAGTTACCCCATGTATTAAACCCTGCACCTTGTGTCTGTAAGGTAAACACCTTAACCGTTATGCCAACCTAACACAGTGGGTTCTTTAGTTACCAACAATGTGAAAATGCACAAAGAACATGCATCTGAACCTCTAAGCACAAGAAATCTGTAAAAAGCTTAAAATAATGTAGTGACAATGGCCCAAAAATAGGGACACATTTTAAATATTGGGCTTCTAAACTTAGAAAGTTGATAGAATAACAGCATTTGTGTTCTAACACTCATCCATCTACCTACAAAACTGAATAAACTACTGGAAACTTCACCGAGGTGTCATTATTCCCACAGGGAGGGGATCAGGGAGACTGAGTCTCATAGATCTGATAGCTAAAGGGATTTTATCTGAACTAATCCTTTATACTCTGTTGTTAGTCTTGTCACTCTCTGGGGTACAAGTGGGATATCAGACTTCACTCAAGCCCTTTGGACTCCCTCTGTTTTTTGATTGAAGGTTAGAGGATGGCTGTGCTTCATTACAGTCTGATCTAAGAATATGGCTCACTACAGCTGGACAGATATTATAAAGTCAAGCCACTTCCTTGTGTGTACGGCACAGCAGGATACATCACAGGTACAAACTGCGAGGCCACACATTCTTTCAGAACAAGAGGCAGTACATTACTCTTGGCCTAAAAAGCAAATTTTCACCAGAATATGCTGTAACTTACTATATTTAAGAATATCCCAGTTGCAGGTTAGGCCCCAATGAAATCTCTATCGGCAGAACTCAGAAGGAATCATGCACATTACAACCTGTTTGTAGCACAAACAGGCTGGTAGTCACAGAGTTTAAGTTTCCACCCTTGACCTATTAGCCTGACGAGCCTGGTCTGCAAGGCCATGGAACGTATCATCATGGAACTCATAAACAAAGACATTGGTAACCTCCAAACTCTGGATCCCACCCAGTTCGGGTATGTGAAAGGCAGATCATGCCTCCTGAACCTGATCGACTTCTTTGAGGCAGTCACCAAAGCCATGGATGAGGGTAAGGTGATTCACACAGCCTATCTTGACCTCGCCAAGGCTTTCAACACCATCCCCCATTCTGGAATTATAGCTAAACTCACTAATCTAGGTATAAATCCCTATGTCACAAGATGGCTTGCCAACTGGCTCACTGACAGAACCCACACTGTAAAAGTTGCAGACTCCAAATCTGACCTCAAGGCAGTGACAAGTGGAGTGCCACAGGGTTCCATCCTGGGACCTCTCCTGTTTGGTATCTACTTCTCTGAAGTGCAGGCTAACACAGAAGGCCTCTGGCTGATGAAGTTCACAGATGACTGCAAACTAGGAGCCATAGTCAAGTCCCCAAATGATGTGGACATCCTACAGAAGGGCCTCACTTAGATGCCTGGTGTCAGAGCCATGGCCTCAAGCTCAATGCCAAAAAGTGCAGTGTCATCTCCTTTGGTAAAAACACTGTACCCATGAACTACCACATAGGCAGCAATCTACTTAACACCAAATGCATGATAAGAGACCTTGGGACCCAGGTGGACAGTAGTCTCTTCTTTGATAGCCACATCACCACAGTAGTCAGGAAGTCCTTCTACATGGCACACCTCATCATAAAAGGGTTCTCATCCAGGAAAAAAGAGGTCATTGTTCCCCTCTACTCGTCACTCATTAGACCCATTATAGAGTACAATGCCCCTTTTGGAATGTACCTCACAAGACATCTGCAGCAGCTGGAAAGGCCACAGAAGTACCTCACAAAGAGGATTACTGGCCTCAAACAAATGCCCTACACTGACCGCCTCAAAAATCTCCAGTTTTACTCCATAGCTTATCGCCTACTCTGAGGTGATCTCTGCCTAACATATAAAGCTATGTCAAACCCAGAGCTGTTGGACATGCTACACCTAAAGAAATACCAATCCCTCCAAGCTACATGCTCTAGGGATCTAAACCTTGTCACCACAATTAACTTGACATGCTGGAGGGATAGATTCCTGTCCCAGAGACTTCCTATACTCTTGAACAAGCTACCCATCTATGACAATCAAAGTTCTTCATTAGCACTCTTCAAGAAAAATCTTGATGAGTGGATGGGAAATAGGAAATACACCCCGGGGATCACTTCTGTGTCTCTGCTGGACAGTGGCACAGGAAAATAACTTTCTTGGGTGGCGTAAGCTATGGTACCTTGCTGGCTAGGCTTATGTAGGTCTTGGGCCGATAGCCTAGTACCTACCTATGAACCTATGAACCTATGAATTAGAAATATTTGGAAATGGATAACAAAGCAATTCAACAGAAAGAGACATACAGTAACAATCTACTTTCAGGAGGTATTTCTTACTAGAACCAAAGACCTTAGTTGCTTTATACCACAATACAGAGAAAATGAAGAGGGAGCATGGCCTATTGCACAATGGTATTGACATGGGAATATTTAACACCCATGGAACTTTGTGAGGGATTTGCAACACGGCCTTGACAGATCTATACCATCCTTAGATGTCACTGTGTACTATTACAACATGACACAAGGTTCTACACTACAAAATGCCTAAATTCCAGGACAAAAAAAACTTGCTGATGTCAATGGCACCAAGAAAAGCAATCCACTGTGAAAGTTTCAACTGGACATTAATGTCAGTTTTATTCATACAAAACTCAGATCTTAAAATGCTTTTCTAAGATGTAGAATGCTGAGAAGAGTATTTTTCTGTACATTTTTCATATTCCTACCATTTTTATAGACAATAACTGTTTTTATCCAATCACATTGGCTATACTTCAATCTATGTTAGGGATGCCCCAATATGTACAAATGATTTTTTCACTTCAACATTTAATGGGTGATGTTTAATAATTAGACTTCTGCTGAAGTCTAATGGGCCTACTGGTGTTGGAGTGTTCATCCGTGCATCTGTCTGACCAAGAATGGGACTAAATGTAGTGTGTCTTAAACTGGTGACTTCTACCCTGACATCTTGATGAACTGGTTCAGATATCCTCTCAATAAAAATCTTGGCCAGCTTATTGCATTGATTGTCAAACACCACATCATCAGTGATCATTCTACTGATCCTGACAAACTGCCCCTTAACGAAAGATTTAGTTTGAGACAATGGGTGATCACTATGAAAGTGCAAGTAGGTATTTGAAAAAGTAGGTTTCCTGTATATATATATATATATATATATATATATATATATATATATATATTTTTTTTTTTGTATCAACTGACTGAAAGTTGAAAGCATTTGTGAAGGATCCCGTTTTGTATGTATTGATGTAGTGGATTTGTCATTATATATGGCTCTATCCAGGTAATTGAAGGAATCCTTTGAGACTTTAAAAGTAAATTTAAGAAATTTCATAGTGGAATTTATATATTTTATAAACTTATTTAATTTGGCCCTAGTGTCATTCCACAAAATAAAAATATCATCCAAATATCTGGTGTAAAGCAGCCAACAATTCAAAAATTGGGAATTGAAGATTCACTTCTGGTCCCTGGCCCACATGACCAAGTTGGCTAAAAGAGGGATACAGGCTGTGCCCATTACAATACCTTGTATCTGCTTATAATACTCACCGTCAAAATATATGAAATTATTGTCCAGGACGAGATTCAGAAAATTCCGCAAATTAAAAAAATTGTCAAATGTAAGGGAGTGACATTTTAACAAGGTTGCAGAAAACAAATCCAAACCTTCAGGAAATTGAATGCAATCTAAGAAATCCACTACATTAATACATACAAAATGGGATCCTTCACAAAATAAATCTTTGGTGAAACATCTCAGGAAATCCTATGGATATCTTAGGATGTAAGGAAATGAATGCACAAATGCTTTCAACTTTCAGTCTATGTATACAGTCAATGGATAAATCTTTCAACCTTTGGCTGAAACTGTAGGTCTCAATAGGGGGTTAGACACATCCTTATGCACTTTGGGAATGCCAAAAATGACTGGAATAGTGAGTTCCACTATTACAGAATCAGTGATGAGACCACTCAAAATAAGTTCTTCCAAATATATATCAATTTTGTGGTAAGCAACGTTGATTTCATTCATCAATGCTGTAACGTATTTTTGAACATCAAGCAACAGTTCTAAAATTTTGTTGGAGTAATCAAATTAATTCATAAGGACCACACCACCTTCCTTGTCAGGTTTCATAATTTTAATAGTGGTGTCCTTGCTTAATTTAAGCAATACGTTCTGTTCTTCATAACTCAAGTTGTATCCAGGACAATGACGGGACTCTTGTGCCAAAGTATATATATCATGTCTACAAAGATTTTCAAACATGTTGACAAGCAGGACACAGGGGATAAATACACTTTTATTCATAAACACTTTTGCATTGAGGTCCCTATTATTGTTACTTTGAAAAACAGAAAAAATTAACTTCCTAGTAAACATTTTAAGTACCAGTAAGCAATCAGAACCATCAAACAAAAGAAGGTACAAAAGTGAATCTCTTTTCAAATACATTAAAATGTAAATCCATAATGACTATACTAGAATAAGTAAATATTTTAAAGCCATTTCTAGAAAAAAATACATGTAGAAGTAGGGGTTAATGTCTCTTGGAATCGCCCCAACCCTGAAGGGCCCTTGGATTTCCCTCTCTTAGGTAGAGGGGATCCCTTTGCATTGAGCAACTGTTCTTGCTATATGACCAGTCTTTCCAAATGTCACAATGGTAAATACAAAGGGTCATAATTAAACCCTGCTTGTTCAATTGGGTATGAGCTGTCACATACAACATCCCCCAGTTCTACTTCATGGCAGAGAATGGTGCCAGATTCACCAGTATTTATCATACTGTGGCCCTTGGGCTTAGGTATAGGGTAGGCCAAATTACTTCTTTAGGCCCTTTTGTCTGTCTCTAATTTTTTAGATGATATGTAAATGCAAACAATAAACATGCTTATTGGAGTTATACTGAAATGTAGCACCCCACAAAGTACAATAGCAAACCCATCCATAACCATCTGCCATCTATATCTAGTAAGGAATAAATTCATAAATTTACAAATAATGGACCAGAAATGCATTTCAGATTATTGCTATCGGAACTCCCTCAGTGCAATATACAGTGCTACCCGCTGCAATCCCTCTGTGTTCTCTCAACCTCTCAGCTCAAGAGTCAGAGTTGATGTCCCAAAATCAGGGACAGATTTTAAATATTGCTCTTATATACTTAAGAAGTTGCTAGTGCAACAGGTTATGCATTAGCAAGCATTTTCAGAAGTATATGAAGTCTGAAACTTGCATCTGTTCTAATTTAGGTGCTGCAACCAACAACAAATTTCTGGAAAAGCAAAATTGTTTATGGGACAGACCAAAAATATGAAGCAAAATTAGGGAAAGTTGAGACACTTGCTTTCTGCACAAATGCACACACACAGATATGAACATTATTTACAGCCACCTGAATATTGATGTATTTCCCAGATGTCTGTATGAGATAATATAAATACATAAATAATGGCTCAGAAATGTATTTCAACTTGCTATAATCAGAACCATAGAGTAATTTAAAATGCAATCATCTCTGCCATGTTATCTCAGGAATTAGAGATAAAGACCCAAACTCAGGGACAAATTTTAAATACTGATGTTATCTAGGTTCATGGGTTCATAGGTGTGTACTAGGCTAATGGCCCTGGAGCCTATATAACCTAGCCCAAGAAGATTCCCTGGCATCATGCCACCCAAAGTTAGTTCCCAGTGCCTCTGTCAAGCAAGGCCACTGAAGTGATCCCCGGGGTGAACTTCCTATTGCCCATCCACTCATCAAGATTTCTCTTAAAGAGGGCCAGTGAAGTGCTCTGCTTGACATGAATGGGAAGTTTGTTCCAGAATATGGGAAGTCTCTGGGTTAGGAACCTGAGCCTCCAGCAGGTTCTGTTTATTGTGGTAATGAGGTTTAGGTCCCTGGAGTGTGTGGCACGGAGGGATTGGAATTTCTTTAGGTGTAGCATATCTAGCAGCTCTGGGTCAGACATGACTTTGTAGGTCAAGCAGAGATTGCCTCTAAGTAGGCGATAAGAGACAGAGTATAGGTGGAGTTTTTTGAGTCTGTCCATATAGGGTATGTGTCTAAGGCCTAAGATCCTCTTAGTGAGGCATTTTGTGGCCGTTCCAGGTGTTGTAGGTGTCTATGAACCTATGAACCTAGTAAGGTACATACCAAATGGGGCGTTATATTCTATAATAGGTCTAATGAGGGATGAGTAAAGAGGGACTATGACCTCTTTCTTCCTGGATGAGAAACCTTTTGTAATGAGATGTGCCACATAGAAGGACTTCCTGACTACAGCAGCAATGTGGTTATCAGAGAAGAGCTTGCTGTCAACCTGTGTCCCCAGGTCTCTTATCACACCTTCGGTGTTTAGTGGACTACCACCTATGTGGTAGTTTATGGGCACCGAATGTTTCCCAAAGGGAATGACAATGCACTTTTTGGCATTGAGCTTAAGGCCATAGTTCTGGCAGCAGTCATTGGTGTCAGTGAGGGCTTTTTGTAGAATGCCTACATCAGTTGGAGAATCGATAATGGCTCCCAGTTTGCAATCATCTGAGAACTTGGTCACCAGAGTCCCTTTGTGTTGGTTTGAACTTCAGAGAAGTAGATGCCAAACAGGAGAGGACCTAGGACCAATCCCTGTGGGACACCACTTGTAACTGGTCAGTAGTCAGATTTGGCGTCCGCTACTTTCACAGTGTGGGTTCTATCACTGAGCCAGTTGGCAACTCATCTTATGACATAGGGGTTTATGCCTAGTTTAATGAGTCTATCTATGATTCCTGACTGAGGGATGGTGTCAAAGGCCTTGTCAAGATCTAGGCAGGCTGTATGAACTACCTTGCCATCATCCACAGCTCTGGTGACAGACTCAAAGAAGTCTATCAGGCTGAGCAGGCATGATCTACATTTCACAAACTCAAACTGCATGGGGTCCAGAGTTTGGAGATTCCCTATGTCCTTATTTATAAGGTCCATGATGATGTGCTCCATAGCCTTACATATCAGACTCATCAGACTAATGGGGCGGTAGTTCCCAGGGTCTGTAGTCTCTCCCCCTTTGTGGAATGGGATGACCGTAGCAGTGCGCCATTCGGTAGGAACAAAGCCTGAAATGAGGCTGTGACTGAATAGGGTACTCAGGTGTGGTGCCAGTTCACTTTGTAATTCATGTAGAACACAGCCAGGGATATTATCACGTCCCATGGAAGCTGTATTCTTGTCTTTGGACAGTGCTTTTACCTATGTAGCTGTGATAATAGGAACTTGACATCCCTCAGGTATTGTGATAGGCCCTTTAGGGGGTGAAAGGGGGGTAAAGTTTGCACTGAACCTGTCGGCCAATATGTTGGCAATATCATTTGGTTCTGTATATGTATTGCCATTGTACTGTAACTCGGAGCAGATCTGAGTATTGCCATGTAGATTCTTGACATAACTATAGAATGCCTTGTAGTTGTCTTTAGAATCTGCAGCAATTTGGTTTTCATAGCTAGCTTTAGAGGATTTGATGATGGATCTCAGTTTTTTTTTTTTGCTGAGGCTACCAAGGGAGTTTTTCCCAGTCTTGGGAATTCATCCTTTTCTGCAACAGTTTTTTTCCTTCTGTTGTAGAGTTTGTTTATGGTGGGGGAGAACCTTATTTGCTTCCTTTTTTTGGAGGAGAGCGTCATGGTTCTGTTTGATATGGCCCATTCCATCCACTTGTGTATGTACTCATACAGTGCATTGATGTATGATTCAGCAGTCATGCACCTATTTTTCATTTGCATGGGTGTCGTGAAGTTAGCCACCTCTGTTTTTAAAAGACCAAAATTGGCTTTGGAGAAGTTTTTTAATGGGTGGTTTCCTTTAGGTGGGGTGAGGGTGGGATGTGGATATCCATGGTGATTAGCTTGTGGTCAGATCTGACCAGGGAGGAGTTGATGACTGGTGTAGAGCAACCGTCACCCATGTTAGTAATGACCAGGTCGAGGATGTTTCTACCCCTGGTGGGGGTACGAATTAGTTGGTCCGGGGCACTGGAATTAATGAATTCCAGAAAACGTTGAGCAAGTGTGTTGGTACATGAGTAATTTTCCCAGTTAATGGAGGGGTAGTTAAAGTCTCCCAGTATAAGGGTATTGGGTTGTACCCTAATATTTTCCAGTGTGTTTAGGAATGTGGAGCGGGAGTCTTGGGACATGGTAGGGGATCTATAGCAGGCTACAACCTGGATTGCAATTTTTCCCACTGTTAGTTGTACCTAAAGTATCTCTGATGTGTTATGTTGGACTACTAGTCTGGAGGTGTGCATATCCTTTATGAATATGGAGACACCACCACCTTTAGTGCTTTGGTCAAGGTTTAGGGGCTGAAAGGTGTAGTATGAATTATAGCCTGGTAGTGCTGGGGTGCTCTCCGGATCCTTGAACCCGGTCTCGGTCAAGCACAGATGACGATGTTCGCCATTTTAAGGAGTACTTCGAGCGAGTGCATTTTGAGATTTAGACTTCTAGCACTGAGTAGCATAACCCTCAGATTTAATTTGCTTGTAGCTGTTATGGTGGTAATTTTGTCTTCAGGGCATTTCCTAAAAAAGGCACTATAGGGATGGCAAGAGAATTGGCCAGTATCCGGAATCCCTGGGGTGACAGCTACAGGCCATCTCTGGTGAAGCATTGAGATCTGTCGATCATGTCATCCCAGGCAGACAGATACTGGATCCCCTTAGAATGACACCAGAAACTTAGCCAATTGTTTAAGTCAATCATTTTCTGCTTGTACTGTGGTATCATTCTGGGTGATGGTAGAATGCTACTCAGAGCTAGGGTCATACCTGGCTGGGCTACAAGATCCGAGTGCTCCTCTATGTCTCTTTTCATGTAGTCCAGGGAGATACATCTCAGTTCATTCACACCAACATGGACAATGACAGAGTCATATTTGTACCTGTTGTGGAGTGACCTAAGTGCATGCATTATGTGGCGGATCCTGGCACCCGGCAGGCAGCTGACCATAACTTTCTCCTTATTCAACCTAGTGAGTGGGACATCAGTGTGCCTTACTACTGAGTCAGATATGACTAGTGAATTGGGTAAGTTGTTTTGCCTTATGGGCTTTGGTTGAGTGGCACACTTTTTATGTGAGCTATGTGTCTCATGGTTTGTGCTGGGATGTGGTGGTTGTTTGCATTTCTGCCTTGAAGGTCTTTGTTGTTTGGGCAAATGTTTATTGAGAGCCACTGTGAAAGTAGGTGTGTGTTTTGTGTTACAATGTGAGGGTTGTGGTGGTGTAGGTTCTGGAGAGCTATGTGGTGAATGTGGTGTGGCGCAGGTATTAACCTTCTCCTCTTGACTGGCTAATCCAGTCTTGGCTGGAGAGTGCTTGGCTTTCAATTTGGCTATATATATGCATCTCTCACAAGTCATAGTGTTGGGAGGTAAGAGGAGAGGGTTGTCTGTATACATGAGGCAGTTGCTACATTGCCTCAGGATGCCCATGTTCACCAGGTTGACAGGAGAATGCACAGGGAACTGACCTTTAGACATGCCTGGATATGAGCTCAATATATTAAGTACTGAAGCCTTTTACAGGAAAAATGTCAAAGTGTCTGAGTCCGTACAGAGCACTGCCAAACACTTGAGGGGAAACCTTGAAAACTGAAGGATGAAGTATTTAGGCAGATATTCTGAAGTTAGAAAGAAATCAAACAGTACTTACTGAAAATAAAGAATCAGCTTGTCAAGAATGATAATAAGAGGGGAGTCACATGAATGGCTACTGACTTGCTAGTACTAATGCTGGTTTTAGCACAGCTTAACTCTCTTGCTAGAATGTTGCTAGAATAACAAGTTTTGCTTTAGCAAACATTTTCTGAAGGTTATTTATTTATTTATTTGTTTATTTATTTACATTTGATTACTGGGTAGTGTCTGACTGGGCCAGAGACCCATTTTCAGTCGAGACCCAGGGAGAAAAGCTCCAAAAAGTTACGATACATAATTTGCAAAAATGACATACAGAGCAGGTACTAGTAATGCTAACAGAGATTAAAAGTTAAGTGCAGACAAACGCAAAATCATTATATCACAGAGTTATAAGCATAAGTAAAGATCATCAATACAAATTCAATAACATCTTTTTTATGGTCTGAAACACATGTAGCTGTCATTACCTAATGACCACAACAAACAAAAAAGGCCATGAAACCATTAATTTTATGAGCAACAGGCTAAACTACCTCTCAGCTTATTTGCTGTAGAATTTTTGACAAAGCAAAAGTAATGGAGGGAGAAAGACACAAAAAGGGACAATTATTAATTATTTGAATTCACTTAAAATGTAAAACTTCAGCAAATGTTATGTCAGCATGCATTTTGTGAACAAGTATGAAACTAATGAATGACATTCAGTGATTTTTCAAAAAATGGAAACTTTTTCAAGGGGCATGGTTAAAATATCAGTCAAAATCAGAAGTGCTCTGCCAGAATCAAGAAAAGCTGAGACGTACAGTATGCTGCATTACATCATCAAAATACCAGAGAAACAAATGTAAGGGAAACAAGGTTCTATCCATGGAAGAGCTGCTGCTAGATTTTATGGACTAGACTTTAATCATGGATTGTTACTGACTGCCATGGCCAAATGGCTGAATTGTTAATTACTGCACATGTACATACCTCTCAACATCTTAGAGCGAGAAATCTGGACAAAGCCATAAAAATAATGGGGGGGACAAAGGACAACAATAGGGACAATTTTTAAATATTACTCGTACAAAGTTAGAAAGTTGACAGAATAACAGCTTTTGCATTAGCATGAATTTTCTGAAAGTTGTAAAGTATGAAACTGAAATGTCTGTCATTATTTTCTGAGTTCAATGTTTAATCATTTTCAAAACATTTGAAAGAAAACTGCAGTTTTATGAAAAACAGACCAAATTACGAGGCAAAAATCTGGACATTCTGCGAAAATCTGTACAGTTGAGAGGTACATGTACATCACACTTACTGCAAACTGCAACAACAGAATGTGTCATGTAGTTTTGCCCACCTGATCCACTTCAAGCTGGGTTGGGTTGTGACATGAGGGATTCACTTATTTTACACTACAGGCTTCTGCAGAGCATCTAGACTGTACCATTGGCATGGGGGAGCAGGGTCAACACAATGAAGTTATTTTTAGACAACTGAAAGGGAAGAACATTTTCCAAAAATACAGAAAATGTCACCATTGTCTTCAACCCCTTTTCCTATTTTTACATGGAGCTGGGATGTCACATCAACAATAGTCAAAGAAAATGAATTTTTAAACAAAATGGAATATGCTGCACCCTTCCTGTAAAATAAAAGAAGCAAAATCCTGTAGACGTCACCACAGCAAAGAATGAGCAAGTTCCACTTGATTAGGAAGAAAATGACCTTTTATTGATAAAACAAATAAAATACGATGAGCGCTTTCGTCATAAACTGCCTTCTTCAGATCGTGTAATGTAAAGACCAGCAATGGTTTAAATAACATTGAAAACCAGTCATAATGAGGCTTTAGTCACTTCCTTTTTCCTTTGGTTTTTACTTCCAATCACAATGTAGCATCAGTGAACTTATTTGCATGAGCTAAGGAAAACAAGATCTTGTAACTGGTGCTTTGATGTTAGCCAATCATTTGTCTACCTAATGGTATTGTATCCCATCAAGATGCTTCTATGTTCTACTAAGGGTTCAGAATTACTGTTCTGTTGACAATCATATACTTACATTGGTTGTTATTTCCAATCACAATCCAGCCTTAGCAAGCTTATTTGATAGATTGAACTGCTATTTGGCACTATAGCCAAGACCAACCAATCATATGTCACACTTTGATTCTTACTTCCAACCACAATGTAGCATCAGTAAACTTATTTGCATAGACTAGAACTGCTGTTTGATACTATAGTCAGTATCACTAAGAATCCTTGTATGTCAGTAAAGTTAATACCCATGTCAAGACTTAATAACTTAATAACTTATTAAGTCTTGTCAACAGAACAGTAATTCTGAACCCTTAGTAGAACATAGAAGCATCTTGATTGGATACAATACCATTAGTTAGACAAATGATTGGCTAACATCAAAGCACCAATTACAAGATCTTGTTTTCCTTAGCTCATGCAAATAAGTTCACTGATGCTACATTGTGATTTGAAGTAAAAACCAAAGGAAAAAGGAAGTGACTAAAGCCTCATTATGATTGGTTTTCAATGTTATTTAAACCATTGCTGGTCTTTACATTACACTATCTGAGGAAGGCAGTTTATGTTGAAAGCGCTCATCGTATTTTATTTGTTTTATCAATAAAAGCTACTTTTCTTCTTAATCAAGTAGAACTTGCTCATTCTTTGCTGTGGTGACATCTACAGGATTTTGTTTCTTCTGTTTTCCCAGCCTGAGACGCTTCAGTGTGAGTGGCATATATATTCTCATTCCTGTAAAACAAAGTTACAGTTCACAGTCCATAGGTCTACCAAACAGCAAGTTAATTTGCAGTAGAAATAATTATTTCTGGTAAATCGAATAAGAGAATTGAGAAATGGACATTTCTTTAATCATTTTACTGTGCTGAATACTGATGCAAGATCATGGAATTATGTTTGACCATGGTTATATGCATCAAAAAATTACTTAGGTGGCAGTGTTTGTAATATGATCAGTGCTACAGCCTATATTCTGTTGAACTAACTGTTACTCAGTTTTCTTAAGCTCTGTGCATGGTATCCGACTGCATGTATCTAGTTGCTTGCCAGGATTTATTTGTTATTAAAAAAGAAAAAAATACCTTTTGCCATTGGCATTGGTGCTTTTTACACCACACCTGGACCATCCTTTTACCATTTAATAGCCCATGAATTGATTGATAAGTATATACAGTGCACACAATCAGGCACTAATCTCCCCCACAGAGCCATGGCTTCTTAGAATGCAGTTGTAGCAAGTCACTTATGTTTTATTTATTTATTTTAAGTAAAGAAATGTCACATTTCTTTACTTAAAATAAGCAAATACAATTAAAACGAAAGTATATCATCATGCTTCTATTCAAAGCAAAGGTGACCATTGCCCCACCTAGAGCTGTGGACCACGGACAGCTGCCCAAATCATCCTTATTATAATTCACCACTGAATACTATACAAATAGTTGACAGCATAGCAACTTTTAGTAGTTAATATGATCAGCTATTGTCCATTTGATAACACTAAATTCTGTATACCCATTCTTACACTCAGGAAGCACTAACTACAACTTTTACTTTTTCTTCCGATCACAGCTCTGGGATGGCTATGATAGATTGTTATACCAGCAGTTGACTGTTTATATCATATTGATGAAATGTCTTAGGCTGGATAGAAGGCAGAGTGGTACAATCTCATAATAAGACTCCTTTTGGTTTTGTGTTTATGATATGTAAAGAATATATGTGTTTGGGTCTCATGTGATGAACAGTTTTTAGGGGACATTTATGAAGACCTTTTACATGTGAGTCCTGTGGGCTTAGTAATTTTAGGAAAGCCCTGTGTTCATCCATAATTCTTATGGATATCTGAGAGCATGTAGTTTTAGTTTCATGCCAATCTTTTCTTACTGAAGAAGCTACTGTGAAACTGTGATCTTTCTCCTTTAGTTAACAAAAACGTCACTGGAACTGCAATAATAATCATTGTATCATTGTATATGTTGAATGAGAATAAGAATATTTGATACTGATGTCCACTAAACAGAACATTCTGTTTAAATATAATCATTTGTAGGTCACTAGAAGATTGCTACAGTCCAAACTATATCAGCACTGAAAAAACACAACTTCCAAAATATTTAAAAAACAGGTTCAGGCTCTTATACAGAACACCGCTTCAGATGGAATAAAGCAGTACATAATAATGTTTTTCTTAAACCGTTTTTCTTTTTTTGCTTGTAAATTTAGTATTCTGTTCAAAATTAATCTGGAGGTGGTACTTTTGTGCTTAGAGCTAGTCATTTAAGGGAGTCTTCAACAAACTTTTGTGTATTACTGCATAGTCACGTCTATAAATAGGTGATAACTCTATACAACAGCTCAGATAAGTCCTGAAAGGTGAATGAGTCCAGATATATCAGTAGCACAGTGTTTCACAAATATAAATACAATTTTGCATCTAATACAACCTCAACAATATTCATAGTAGTAATTATTGATTTTAAAAATTCATTAAGTAACTTGTGTCATTCTAAGGGGATCTAGTATATGTCTGCCTGGTAGGTGATGGTAGCTAAGACTTCCTGTTTTGCCAGAGATTGCATACACCTCTCATACCAGGGCTTCTGCATATTGGATAAAGCTTTTTTTGCTACCCCAGTCCCTAAGTGCTCTTTTTAAGCATAGTTTCCCCAATGAACATTCCTTACATAGCAAACTCAAGCCTATGGCATATTAACTGAACACGACCCTATTCACTTTGGTGATGTGAAGAGTGTGTCCTATTTCCTGAACCCAGTAAGCTAATTTGAAAATGTTATGGAGGCTATGGACAATTGTCAGACTGTGAAGATTGCTTTCCTGACCTGGCCAAGTCTTTTGTCACCATCCCCCATGTTGGTAGTACTGAACAATTAGGCACATACGATATAAACCTCTACACTATCCAATGGATTGCAAATTGATAATTCAATATATTCCTAATAGTCAAAGTTAATGGTACCCCCCCCCCCCGAATGTAGAATTGTAACTAGTAGGGTACCAAAGGATCAGTGTTTGGCCCTCTCCTGTTTAGCATTTATTTTGCTGACATCTAGTCCGATATCCCTGATGAATGCAAGCTGGCCTCTGTTATACAGTCATCATATGATACCAAACAGCTCAGGCAAGGGCTGGAACATGGACATACCTGATGTACTGAAAAGAGTCTTATGCTAAATGCAAAAAATGTACAGCAGCATAGAAGCATTTGGTGAAAAAGCTGCTCCCACTTCAAATGTTATGAGTGATATACAGAACAAATGCATGCAATGAGGTGCACATTATTATTGTCAATCTAAGCACTTCAGGGGAACAAATACTGTGATGGATGAGGACTATAACCCACTTTTAAACAACTCAGTTACTGCTTAATCTTTTAACAACTTTGCAGTGATTCAAAAAATCTCATTGCTTTATGGATTTAGTCCGGTTCTTTGTAAATTAGGGTAACTTGCTTACTCAGGATTCAGTTTTGTAAAATCAGTAACAGCTTTGTTAAAATTCTGCATGTGATTTAATTGCTGATGATTGTTATGCAGAGTGTACAGGAGGTGTGCCGATAGCAATTTTCTATGGATGATAACTGTGACAGTACTTGTGACAGACTAACTATTACAAACAGTGTTTTAGACACAACTAAATGCTGTTATGCATTTAGAAAATTTAAGCCATAGGAGGGATATGGATTAGTGAAATTCACAAATCGGTGCTAGCCTCCTTTATTCTCTTACATTAATAAAATGTGTTATGTTGTACCATCTCAGACTAATTAAAACATATTAGTCAAGTTTCCCATTGCTGCCATTATTATTGTTGATTTTCTGTTTGCCAGCATTAGCATTCTGAACTATATCTGCCCTGGCCATTCATTTAATATATCCCCACAGGAAATTATGCTGATCTCTGTTAATAGAACAGTCAAACTACAGCACAGATCAAGTGTAATTGTAGAACTTACTTATCATGTTACCATTTACTATAGGACATAACAACCAGTAGTATAAAAACCTGATTGCTTGCTATATGCCTTTTATTCTCATAAAGAATTTGAAGTGCCTACAAAAATGGTCAAGCTTTATACTTTTTGTTATGGTTGCATTGCAAAGGTTACAACAGTTCACCATGAGATAAAGCTGTTTATGGCCTGCAGAATTTCTGATTTGTATTCTCTGACTTGAGTGTTGGCAGTCTCCATTCCATACTGTGGCATGTTATGAAAACTTGTTTTGACTTGACCTTAATAACTTTGGTATATTCTTTTTCATTTAGTAGAACTTTGTCCACCTTATTAAATATTATCTTTGCAATATGATAATTAGCCATGAGGGTGTTAAAGTCAAACTGGGATTTGGGTTATGAGAAGGCCAGGGGACATATAATTTCTGAAACAGCTTACTAACAGGAGGGCTTTTGGAAAATAAGGCTAATAATTTCCTTAGTTAAGACGTTTGCAGATATTAAGAGCAAGAAAGACTGTCAAATTTCTATCAACTGAAAAGGTACCTGCTGAAAGAAAGATGGGGCATACCTCTCAACTGTACAGATTTTTGCAGAATGTCCAGATTTTTGCCTCATATTTTTGGTTTGTTTCTCATAAAAAGGTAGTTTTCTGACACATCGTTATTAAATTATTGAGGGTTGAAGTCAGAAAATAATGACAGATATTTAAGTTTCGGACTTCATGCCCTTCATAAAATTCACGATAATGCAAAACCTGTTATTCTATGAACTTTCTTAGGTTCATAGATTCATAGGTTCATACCAGGCTATCTGCCCTGGGGCAATTATAAGCCTAGCCCGATTCTGTATGGCTTACACCACCCCTTGATTTCAGTATACTGTGCCCTTTTTAAGGTTTAGTTTACTGTGCCTCTGTCTAATAGTGACACAGGAGTAATCCCTGGGACAAACCTACGATCCCCCATCCACCTATCGAGATTCTTCTTGAAGAGATTCAGTGAGGTGCTCTGCCTCACATGAACTGGAATTCTATTCCAGAGCGAAGGGAGCCTCTGGGTTATGAACCTGTCCCTCCAGTAAGTTCTATTTATTTCTGTGCTGAGGTTCAAGTCCCTCAAGCGTGTGGCTCTAAGGGGTTTAGATTTACTGAGGTGGAGCATGTCCATTAATTCTGGATTTGACATAGCTTTGTATGTCAGGCATAGATCGCCTCGAAGTAGGCGGTATGCAACTGAGTAGAGCTGGAGTTTTTATAACTGAGCAGCATATGGCATCTGTTTGAGACCCTTGATCCTCTTGGTGAGATACTTTTGGGGTCTTTCTAATTGCTGCAGGTGTCGGGTAAGGTACATCCCAAAAGGGGCATTGTATTCTATGATGGGCCTGATGAGGGATGAATAAAGGGGTACGATTACCTCTCTTGATCTAGATGTGAAACCCTTCGTGATGAGGTGGGCTATGTAGAAGGTCTTTCTAACCACTTTGGCAATGTGGTTTTCAAAGGAGAGATTGCTATCAGCTTGGGTTCCCAGGTCCCTTTAACTTTCTCTGTACTTAATGGGTTTCCGCCTATGTGGTAATTTGTGGGCACATTGTTTTTGCCAAAGGGTATGACTATACATTTTTTGGCATTTAGCTTTAAACCATGGTGCTGGCACCAGTTATCTGTCTCTGTGAGACCTTTTTGAAGGATGTTTGTGTCAGCTGGAGAGTTGATTATGGCGCCCAGTTTGCAGTCGTCTGCGAACTTGGTGAGCCATAGTCCTCCCACGTTTGCCTGTACCTTGGAAAAGTATATACCGAACAAGAGTGGTCCCAGGACAGAACCCTGTGGGACGCCACTTGTGACCGGTTTCGAGTCTGACATGGCTCCAGCAACTCTCACTCTGTGGGTTCTGTCTTTGAGCCAGTTTGCGACCCATCTTGTGACATAGGGGTTTATATTTAAGCTGGATAGCTTATCTGTGATGCCCAAGTGGGGTATTGTGTCAAATGCCTTTGCAAGGTTCAGATAGGCTGTGTGGACTACCTTCCCTTCATCTATGGCTTTGGTGACTGTTTCGAAGAAGTCAACCAGGTTCAAAAGGCAGGATCTGTCCTTGACAAAGCCGAACTGGGTAGGATCTAGTGTCTGTAGGTCCCCAATGTCGCTGTTTATGAGCTCCATGATGATCCTCTCCATAGTCTTGCAGACTAAGCTAGTCAGGCTTATGGGGCGATAGTTTTCAGGGTCCGTAGAGGCTCCACCTTTGTGGAGTGGGACCACTGTTGCTGTACACCATTCTGTGGGCACATATCCTGTAGTGAGGCTGAGATTGTATAGCTGTTTTATTTGAGGGATTAGTTCCTCTTGGAGTTCATGTAGGATGCAACCTGGGACGCCATCTGGTCCCATGGAAGCAGTGTTTTTTGCTTTGGAGAGGGCAGCCTTCACCTGAGCATCAGAGATGTTTGGGAGGCAGCCCTCTGCTGGGATAGATACTTGCTCTTTTGGAGGGGGAGGGGTGGAGAAGTTTGCACTGAAACTGTCTGCCAGGATATTGGCGATGTCTGTGGGTTCAGTGTATTTTTTGTCGTTTAGAATCAACTCAGAACAGGTCTGGGAGTTGCATCCCAGGTTTCTAACATAACTGAAAAAAGCATTATGATTGTCTTTGGTGTCCTGTGCAATTTTTCTCTCGAAGCTGGCCTTGGAGGATTTTATGAGGGATCGTAATTTTTTGCTAGTACTGATCAGAGATGCCTTCCCTATTAGGGATTTTGCTCTATCATGTAGTAGCTTCCCCCTTCTGTTGTACAGTTTATTTATGGCAGGGGTCCACCAGACTGGATGCCTGCCTTTGGATGATTGGGTCTTGGTTTTGTTTGGGATAGCTTGATACATGCATTCCTGGAGATGTCCGTAGAATGCGTTTATATAGGATTCTGCAGTTTGGGCCGTAGTTTCCACTGGCTCTGGGGCCTTGAAGGATTCCACTTCAGTTTTGAGAAGTGAGAAGTTCGCTTTTGAGAAGTTTTTCACTGTGGCTTTCTGGGCTGGAGGTGGAGTCGGGATGTGGACATCCAGTGAAATTAATTTATGGTCCGATCTTACCAATGAGGGATATACTTCTGGTGTGGAGCATAGAGTCCCCATGTTGGTAATGATCAGGTCTAGTATGTTGTCCCCTCTTGTGGGAGTGGTGACTAGTTGTTCCATAGCATTTGAGTTTATAATTTCCAGGAACCTTTGGGCTAAGGTGCTGGGGCTTGCATAGTGCTCCCAGTCAATGTTTGGGTGGTTGAAGTCACCCAATATAATGGTGTTCGGAGAGATCTTCATGTTCTCCAATGTTTTCAGGAAAGCTGAGTGGGATTCCTGACTTTGAGAGGGTGGTCTGTAGGATGCTATAAACTGAAATGCAGTCTTGCCCACTGTTAGTTGCACATGGATGGTCTCTGATACTTCGTGCAATGCCACTAACCTGGAGGTGTGGATATCCTTGATAAATATGGAAACTCCCCCTCCTTTTGTGGTTTGGTCCGGGTTTTGGGGCCGAAAAGCATGATATGAGGTATAGCCTGGTAGTGCTGGGGTGCTCTCTGGAGCCTTGAACCAGGTTTCTGTCACTGCACAGATATCAATGTTCTCCATACTGAGGAGAGCTTCGAGTGCATGCATCTTGAGGTTAAGACTTCTGGCATTTAGCAGCATTACCCTTAGTTTCTTGTTCCTTGTGCTGTCTATGGGGGTGGTTTTGACTTTTGAGCCTTGCCTAAAAAAGGCACTATGGGGGTGGCAAGAGCCTTTGCCAATATCCGAAAGCCCAGTGGTGACAGGTGCAAGCCATCTCTAGCGAAGCAACGTGGCTTGTCGAGCATGTCATCTCAGGCTGACAGACACTGGATCCCCTTTGAATGGCACCAAAATTTTAGCCAATTGTTAAAATCGATCATTTTGTCTTTGTACTGTGGCATCATTCTAAGTGAGGGTAAGATGCTGCTCAAGGTCAGGGTCATACCAGCCTGGGCTACATGATCAGAGAGCTCCTCTATGTCTCTTTTCATGTATTCCAGGGAGGTACGTCTCAGGTCATTCACACCAGCATGTACAATGACTGAGTCATATTTGTATTTGCTTTGGAGTGACCTGAGTGCTTGTGTTATGTGGCAGATCCTAGCACCCAACAGGCAGCTCACCGTGACCTTCTCTTTATTCAGCCTGGTGAGCGGGACGTCAGTGTGTCTGACAATAGAGTCACCTATTACAAGAGTATCAGGTGTGTTATTCAGCCTTAAGGGCTGTGTCTGCTTGTCACACTGACTTTGTGGGCTATGTGTTGTGAGTGTTTTGTTTTGAGGTAGCGTTTGCTTGGATGTCTGCTTTGGAGGTCTCTGTTGCTTAGGTAGATTTTTATTTTGAGCCTCCGAGTATGTTTTTGTGTATTTATGTGTTTGGTTTGCTGATGTGGTGGGGCTATGTGATACTGGAATTGTGTTGTGTGAGGTTACCTTCTCCTCCTGACTGGTTACACCAGTTTTGAGATGAGAGAGCTCAGCCTCCAGTTTGGCTAAATAGTTGCATCTCTCACATATATTTGAACCTGTTTGGAGGAGGAGAGGGTTGTCCGTGTACATGAGACAGTTGTAACATTGCCTCAAAATTCCCAGATTCACCAGCTGGACTGGAGAGGAAACCATTGACTGACCTTTGGACATGCTAGAGTGATATAGGGAAACTGAATTTAAGATGGACCAATAGAGGACAGGGTAATCGTAGAGAGTATAAGAGTAAGTAGTGCTTATGGTTTAATAGTGCTAACTTGTAGGATTACTTAATTGGACCAGTGAAGGGCCTTAGAATGAGAATATGGTGTTTAAATTGAGAGATAGAGCAGTTCTAAGGGAAAAAGTGAAGAGCAGACTTTGTGGAGCCAGGAATAGTTTAAACCCAATTAGGCGGTGCTGCCCGCTGTTGCGCTTATGCACAAAATGCAAAACCGCGCAAAAGAGGGTTTTAAGAGAGGAAGATGAAGGAGTTTTGGAATTGACCCAAAATGGCCAATAAAACTACAGTTTCAAGTCAGAAACCACTCCCACAGGGGCAGGCAGGCTGCTCAATGTTTTTCACTGCCACTGATCAACAGAGAGACTTCCATTTAGCCCAAGCAAAAAATGGCCTCACAGAAACTTACAAACAGTTCAAGAACAGCAAGCCTGTAACTGAACTTTTTTAAATCTCAGAAAAGTGGGAAAAAAGCAAGATATTTTTGTTTTTTTGTTTTTTTCAGAGATAGCAGAGGTTCACAAGTATCAACAAGTTATAACAGTGCAGTAAATGACCCCACACAAGAGTGTTAGGCCAAAGACAGATAAAATGCAAGTTTTGAGAAAAAATCAATTTTAAAAATAAGTGCAAACAGGAAATTCAGTAAACAGCTCTAGGTTGTGCTCTAAATACAGTTACTAATGAAAAAGAATATACTCTAAGTTTGTAAAAGCAATATTGAAAGAGTGTCCCTATTTATGACTCTTTCTCCCCCCATTATTTATGGCTTTGGCCAGATTTTTTTCTTCTAAGAGGTTGAGAGGTATGGACCATATGTCATGAAATGAATGAAGCAGCCATTCAAAAACAACAGGGAGAAGCTCACCAGGGGCCACAGGACCCATACTTGGAATTTTTGAAAGATGAGATGGAGTTACCCTAGATATGGCTCTTCTAAATAAGATGCAAAGTAATGGAGGGTTGTGTCTGGTGGTAGGTGTATGTGGGGCAGTGGTCAAAGGAGAAGGTAAGAGAGAGGTGAGAGGTATGTGATCTTTTTGAAGATGAGCAAATTGCTTTGATGAATGGAGATTGGAAGTGATTGGTTGGGTTCAATATTTATTTTCAATTCAACCCAATATCAATTAAATTTACTCATCAGTCTGCACTGCATTTAAAGGATTTATCATCTCTGGTAAGGGTTCTTGCGGTTCTTCTTAGGTTTGGGAAGTCTGAAGATGGTCAGGAAGATTAGCGACTTCTCATATTCTCCTACCCTCTGATCTACATGCTTAGCCTTAATGCTGTTCCTTAGTACATTGGGAAGCTGCTGACATCTCAGTCCTCTGATCCTGTGAGTACTAATATGAATGAGGTAATCCTGAATGTTTAGGAGAGTACTTGTGAAGAGTACATGGGCATGATTTATATATGCAAGTAGTGCAACTGACTTTCACACAATAAATTAAACTCAGGAAGACTCATTTTTTGTCAAAGAAAATGAATGTTGTATAGTAATATCACAGTCATTCTTACATTTTTTCAACATCTAAGTAGGGATCAATAAGCAATGATCATTCACAGCAAACAAAAAATGAGTAATACAGTTCTCATGCTCCCATCATATATCTGCTGTATCTCATTTAAAGCTGTACACTATCAGAAGACTCCTGTGTGTCTACAAAGGCAGGGCTTTCTTCTTTGAAGAAATTCTGTCTTATGAGACATTCATATTTGGTCTGTACTGACCTAGAAGTCAGTCTGTTGAAGGCAGAGAAATGATTCCTGCAGCAGTAGAAGGTTAAGGAGTGGCTGAGCACATAGAAAGCAGGAAGTTGCCTTCACCCCCCCAACACTTCATTTTTCTCCCCTTCAAGAGAAGATGCAATACAGTGCATTTCATATGTCCTGCTCTCCCCTTGTTAACATGGTACATTGCTGTTACTCATAGCCACTACCAAGAGTCAGTACTAGTATTATAGATTCTGCAAGCTGTTCTACTAGGGAAGAAATGATGCTACAGGCATTAAGTCCTTCCCCTGTCCTGACCCATCCTACATTCCACTAACCCCCTTTTCACCAAGTTTCAGCCACTGGCATTTAAGACTAAGTGTCAAAATCCCTGTGTCAGCGGACTGAAAAGAATCCATGTCTGAATTCACCTACATGGTTTTCTGCATGCAGCTGGTAGGCTGAATTCCACAAGACAATTTTCCAAAAACCTCAAAATTATTTCTATACACAAATACAGACACACACGCAAACACATATATGCACTCGCTCACTCACTTATGCACTCATACATGCATGTGCGTATACACCACACACACACACACACACACACACACACACACACACACACACACACACACACACACACACACACAAAACATATACAGACACCTAGACACACACCCAGAGAGAGAGAGTGAGACACACACACACACACACACACACACACACACACACACACACACACACACACACACACACACAAATGTGTATCTAATTGCAACATGCATTTATATGTACATAAAGAAACTGCAAATAAAGTTTTACCTTCTTTACATAGCAAAAACAAATAAGCTATTGTAATACCTGAGACCATGCATAAAATGAGATGCTTATTTGACATCAATGACATTGCACTGCATGTGAAAGTAATTCACTATAAAACTGTAGCTGTTAAATTGAATTTACCACCATTCAAACTTTACAAAGTTCCCCAAAATGTCTCTACTTGCATAAATGCTAGTAAGTGACTTGTTAATTCTCTACACATCAGTCCAAATCTTTGGATGGGTAATCATAAGTTTTCAACAGACATATGTAGAGAAAGTCTATTTAATATGGACACAGCTAGTTTCCTACCAGTGCTGGGCAATATGGCTCAACTTCTTAATGGTCTCTTTTGGCTGTAAGCATAGGAAAAACCCTGAACAAAATAACAGTGAATCAGATTTTGGTGGGACATCCCTAATTTTTTTCTCAGACTTTTTCTCCATTCTTCTTAAAACTGAAAATTGTTTTAAGAAGTTAATAGTACCACCATTTTAAAAATGTCCGTCGAGGTCTTTTCCTTAATTGTTCTTTATGTTGTCCCTAACTCCATCGGTAAAATTTGAGAGCTATACTCACAGGCATCGGTTCTTACAAAACAAAATCTAATTTTTTGTTCATTGTGAAGCATTGTACAAATTTGACAACATTTATTTAAAAAACATGACTTTGCTGTAATGTTGTAGGAACTTGTGCAAACATCACAGCTACAGCATTTTTGTTAAAATCTTTTGCAGTCCTACTCATTTTATAATTATTTTTTCTAATTTTAAAATTGAACATTTGAGACTTCTATAGCATAACAGTGTTGATGTGTTAGTAAATGGCATCAGTTCATTATTTTAAAAAGTCTTAAAAATGTTTTACTTTTTACATATATTCTTTAATTAAACATCGTTGAACCTATGTTAAATGTATCACACAAACTATTAAAATAGCTGAAACCATATAAACAGAATCAGGGTGACAATTTTATCGTATTTGGGAACATTATATACAAGTACAATGTAGCCTAAAGGAAATGAACCCTTAATCGGGTGATCGGATGATAAGTAATTCTGCTGCTATATGCTTTGCATAATTTCTTTCTGCATAAAATCTGCAGACCTTTTCGTAATACAGAGCATGTTTTGTGGTCCTGGGCTTTATTAACATATTTTCATGCTTCGGCTTCAGGTATGGGCCTCCCTCCTGTTTCCACTTAAGTTCAAACATTTGTAAAAAGGGCTGTGTATAACAAGAACTCCCACTAATATTGACATGCTCTGGTAATTATAGGTAGTTATGTAGTACGTCTGCAAATGTGTGTGAGTGTCTGTATGTGTGTGTGCATGTGTGTGTATCTATGTCTGTCTGTATGTCTTTCCATATTTGGAGGGAAGTCTATGCTGTGTGTGTGTGTGTGTGTGTGTGTGTGTGTGTGTGTGTGTGTGTGTGTGTGTGTGTGTGTGTGCGCGTGTGTGTGCTCTGTAGCACTCATCTGAACAGATGAGATTATGTATTCACGCAGATTTCCACCTAATAACATGTCACACTGTGGGATGGTGTATGACTAAATTGCTTAATAACAAGGCAGGGCACTGTAGCCTACTCATTGCAGTATAAGTTGTCCTACAGCGAGCTGCACTGTGAATCCCAGGCATGATCTACAACATCATCATATTGGTGATTTTTGTATTTCTTTCTAGTCAGGGAAAGGAGATATTGTACATTGATTGCCTTTATTTTGCATCAAGCTAAATGTAATAATGATCTTAAATTGAACATCCTATTTTTAAGTCAAATCATTACTATAAATATTAATATTAATATTATTTTAAAAATGGAAATGAAACCTGGACTCACATCTGTAAGAAAAATTAATCTGTAACACCATCATGCATGATGTAGGACCTTTTAGGCATAATAATATTAAAAAAATATTATTCAAGGATATTACTGTAAGTTAACTGCAATTTAAGTTTGACAGACATTAAAAAGGTCACATCAAAGACTTTACTGAGACTGTTCTACGGATTGCAAAAGTAGGAACATGTTAAGCCCCTGATCTCTATCAATTACTTTGTATTCAGCACATACCTCTAATTTATAATAATTTCTGCAAGACACTGATGACTAGTTTTCATCAGTCCTCTGAGTGATGGATTCATTTCCACAAACTCCATGTAATTTTCAGATGTAGGAAGCAGAAATCATTTAGCCAGGAGTTATTACTTTGTTGTAAAATATGGGAAAACATGGCAGTTCCCTTAAGCTATAGGATGCTTCTAGTCAGTTTATGCAAAGACAATCAAAATAAAAATATTTAATGATTATTGCCCAGATCAAATGTTCCTATATAAATGTACACACACACACACACACACACACACACACACACACACACACACACACACACACACACACACACATTGTTTTTAGGAAGTTTGAACACTTGTCTTACTGCATTAGAAAAACAAAACAAAGTGGATACTTAGAAGAAGAAGGCTGAGCCCTGATATAATTCAAAATGAGGCAGTGTTAAATCAGAGTACATAAAGAAAATGAGTGAGCTTTTATAGTAATGTATGTTTTATTTGTCAGTTTAAAGTCAAATGTGGGGGATGTATAAATTGCTAATGTAACTGGGAATTCACATTGCTGAACAGTGTAGAAGGAGTTTGAAGTGATCCATCTCATTTCATATTGTGCTGTTTTTGGCTTGCATTTTTTTATATGCATTATTTGAATGGCTTTGGCAGGGAAGGGGATATGTTTTTTTTAAATTGCACTAAAACTCTCAGCTAAAGTTTGGAAAGTCCACATGAGCAGAACAGTAGAATAGGCTAGTACAAATGTACATATCTGGCATTGGTTTCCTTACTATTCACCAAGTGTAATCTCAGTGACATAAAAAGTGGCTGAGAGCAACTTCCCAAGTGAACTCCGTAATCATTGTTTTAATTAAAAAATCACTGCTGCTGTGGTTTCTATGTGAGTAGTGCCAGAGATTTATTTCTATGAGTCTGTCTTTTCTACACAATTGTGCAAGTGTAGCGTTAGTATATATAAATAAGAGGGTTGCAGAGGGCAAATTCTGTACATGGAGGTGTGCAAGGTTCATCTTGTTGTCATACAGCTGACCCTTCATGGATTATTTTACTTGATGAGACATGGGTGAAGAACCTAAAGCTCATAAGTAACATGGGTTAAAGATAAGAAGTAATGTTTATTGCACATGGTGCAGTGTTCTTGAAGGACAGTTTTTATGTATTTATTTATTTTTTTATATTCTTTTTTGGATCTTCCCATCTCTCCATTCATCCTATCCCACCATCCCTCTGACTCATTTGTCTCCTCATCCCAGCTAATCATAGTTGGTTCTGGTGGGGGCAAGAATATAAGCCATCAATCTGGGTGCATCAGCTTTATTTTCCCCAGCACCATCCAGCATCATTGGTTCCATCATATAACTGTGCTCTAATATTACTTCCAGAATCCTACAAATTACAATAAAAGATGTAACAATGAAATTGCAAGACACTGGAGTAACTGATTAAAAAGATGTTCCATGCCAACTGACCATGAAGTTTCCGATAGTTGGACTCCACTGGTTAGTTTCCCCATACTAATTATCCACAGTATGGGACTGAGAGCTGTCTAAGGGGTCATCAACCAGGCAGCCAGGAGAGTTATTTCTACTTCTGCCACAATCCTGGCAATGAAGGTGTACTAGATAGGCCCAAACCTCTCTGCTGGGTGGGGTAAAAATGACCTGTATCACTGCAAGGACCACATGCTCTCCACAATACAACTGCTTGCACTTGTGCAATCACCTAAACAGCTTAGTGGACAAATGCCCAGCCCTGGGTCACCTTTTGCAGCAATATCCTTCCTCCAAATAATTGTGGCTTTGGACAGCCCCAGTCCACCACCCACTACACATGCCCATTCTCCGCATAACAGCTCCAGCAGATGCCTAAAGCATTAATCCCATTTGCATCATCTGGGTCATAGTCAGGGCTTTATCCCTCTATGTCAATGAAGCTGGCAGTGTAAGAGAATGCATACAGTTGGCAATAGAACAGAAAGCTCAGTAAATAAGTAAATACTTGAGAAGAAGGCCCCTTGCACATAAGACATACATGTGTTGTGTGATATATCTGATTGTATTAAATTATATTCTTTGTATAATACAGTACAGTTGTTAGAGGGTGTTTTAAATGTATTGTTTTGAACATTTTTCCAGTAAACAATGAAACAAAATGCATGCACCAATAATGATAAAACTGCCCAGCTGAGAACATTTCCATCACAAAAGTCTACTCAAACTTCTACAATCCACCAATATCAGTAAATATGCACAATCTCTGCAGAAGTAAAAGTCATGTATAAAATTCTACATTAAAGAGGTTGCTGCTAGCAAACAACTTTATATTTCATTGTTTCATCTACAAATAAAGTGCCTGCATCTTCACCAAAGAGGACATTCTCAGTATGGTAGCATCCACCCAATGTGGGAGTAGAACCCACAGCCTTCCTCATCAAAAGCAAGTACACTGCCTGTTGTGCTATTAACAGTGCAAGCAGACATAGCATAAGCAGCACTAAACTTTTCTTCCTCTGCAGCTCTCAGCTCCTTGTAAAATCTACTCGTCACTCAACTGTATCTCTCAACTTCGCAGCACAAGAAATCTGGAAAAAGCCAAAATTTATTGGGGGGGACAAAAGCCCAAAAACCAGGGACACATTGTAGACATTGCTTGTATAATCTTGGAAAGTTGCTAATATAAAATGCTGTGTTACCACCATACATTTCACTGCCAAGTCTTGAAACCAGGACCCTATGCAAAACAGTCAGAGCAACATACCACTATGCCAAATCAGCCGAAAGAGAGGAAGCCTGAATTAGTGAATTCAGTTCTCACATAGCTGTCAACCTCTTAGCACAAGACACCTGGACAAAGCCAGTAATGGGGGAATACAGCCCTTAAACATATTCAATGAATTCTGTTCTCACCATAGCTCTCAACCTTAGCCCAAAAAACCTGGATGAAGCCAATAATGGGGGAATACAGTCCAAAAAATACGGACAAATTTCAAATATTCATCTTATGAACTTAGAAATTTGCTAGAATAAAAGGTTTTGTGTTACTATGTACTTTCTGAAGAATATGAACTCTGAAATTCAAATGACTGTCAATTTTATTTATTTAACATTTGTTAACCAGGAAAGTCTGACTTGGATCAAAAGCCAATTTTCAGCAGAGGCCCAGGGAGAAATACTGCAGACATATGTCTTTGTAACAGGGGAAAACACCAGAGCAAACCCACACAGAAACATCATGCAGACTCCACACAGGAGGCACCCCAGCCAAGAATCAAACCAGAGAACCTGTAGCTGTGAGGCAACAATGCTACCACTGCACCATCAGCTATCTAAGGGATTACTAATTCAAAAACCACAGATTTTATGATGAACAGAACACAACAAAATATGAGGCAAAAATCTGCAAAAGTTTCACAGATGGTGATGGGTAGGGAATTCAGGCTCTTTTGACCTGCACCCAGGGTACATACAGGGTTCAAGCATGAGGTATTCTCTAACCACCATCCGCAGGTATCCTGAGTTCTTTCTATAGCCATTGCACACACAGATAATCCAAAGCTGTGAGGACCTGCGGCCGGAATGCACAATTCCAGTTCCTGTTTGACAATGTTCCAAGACTGCTGACCTTGCAGTTCAATCTCCTTCAGCCTTCCAGTCTATGCGATTAGCACCGCATAGACTTCTGCAGCATCAGCAGTCTGCTGCTTTTTTCCTGAATCCGGACTAGTAAGGCAGTAGTCCAGATTCACTTTCTATGTGAGGTTAGGAGAAGTTATTTGGATTGTACCATTATGGTTCACAATTGGGGGGGATGCAGTCCAGTGTCTGAGGTTAGGAGAAGTTATTTGGATTGTACCATTGTGGTTCACAGCTGGGGGGGCGGCTGCAGTCCGATATCAGGAGCCGCCACTGACCACATTCCTACCAGAAGGGGAAAGAGCTATTTGCTATTCAAGTGTTATGCTAATAAAATTTTTTAGCTGTATGCACATACGTTTTAAGAGCTTTTGTACCTATTATCTGTGTCTGTAGGATGAGAGCTATGTACCAGCTATCTTGTCAGATGATAAAAAGCAGCTGTCAGGGGTGTGTTTATGCAAGCAATAATGCCTGACAAGGGTGTGTGTTAATGTGTAATTAATGCCTGTCTGGAGGTGTTATGATGCCCAACACCACAAGCGGAGGGCCTCTACACCCCAGGAAAGGCATTAATTACACATTAACACACACCCTGGATGGCATTATTGCACTTAGACAATGGGCGCGCTGTAAAATTGTTGTGTTTTACTTGCTTATATTTTTTAAGTACTATATTTTTTTATATACTTTTAATGTAAAATAGTTCCTTCGCCTACTGTTTCAAACTTGCTGTAGTGTATGTTAATGGTGTTGGAGGAAGCATTTTACATCAAATATATATAAAAATAATATAGTGCTTAAAAAATGAAGCAAATGAAACACAACAATTTTACGTACAGCCCATTCTGTCTCCCTTACACACATACACAGTCTCTTCTACTTTCACACCCACATATATATACACACAGAGTCTCCTCTGCTTTCATACACACATTCACTCAGACAAGATCTGCCTCACCCTCCTTTTCAATCTCTCACAATCTCCAGCTGCTTTCATACATACATTCATTCTCACTCTCTCTCCAACTATCTCTCAGGCAGTCTCCTCTCCTTACATACATACATTCCCTCACACATCACTCTCACTTTTTCTCTCACTGTCTCCATCCAGCACTCTCTCTTTCTCTCTGTCTCTCTCTCTCTCTCCCTCACACACACCCACATATACACACACACACACACGCACGCGCACGCACACGCACACACACCCACAGAGTCTCTTTGCTTTCATGCACCCATTCTCACACGCGCACACACACACACACACACGATTGCTCTCTCTATCTCTTACTTACATACATGCATACACTCTCACACATGCGGCATTTTCTTTTTTTTCTGTCTTTTTATTTTAGACTTGCTAAACAGCAAAAGTGCTGCTTAGCAAGTGTAAAATAGCTCACTCACTCTCAATGACATGCATGCATACACTCACACACAGACATAAACACACACAGACACACACGTACCTTTTTATCTTTTTTTTATATTTTACACTCGCTAAACAGCAAAAACGCTGCTTAGCAAGTGTAAAATAATGACGACCGTTCTATTTCCTCAGTCTGAGCTCCACCTCAGCAGCTTGATAAGCTGCCATGAAGTGGCGAACTTGTTCTTCTCAGCGGGCATTACTTGTACATTAATACCCTGCTAGGGAACACTCGATCTCCAATCAGGGTATTGACGTACAATTTGCCCATTGTCTAATGGTTCTTAAATTCTTACTTGCCTTTCATGACCTACTTAAAAGCAAATAGTTTTCCCTGATGGTTCTTCAGCTTTAAAAATCGAAACCAATTCCCATGGAATTTGCCATGATGTATTTTTCTTTATCCTCTAGGTTATAAAGCTGTGCTACAAAAGGCACAGAGTGGATTTAGGAGATACAGAGAATGCTGGGTATGTGGTGCATATGACAATATATGAAAAAAAGAAACATGAAGACTTACATGTAATGGTTGTTGGTAAGGAACTGCTGTGACAATAATAAGGCAGAATTCGGGGAATAACGGCACAGGTGAAGAAATAGTCATCCTTTAGAAAAGGGGTACACCCCAAGGGTGTTACTGGCAAGGCATTAATAGTCAGGAGACTAAATTGTCTTAAAACTGCTATGAATCCTATGGATATAAATAGGGGAAAACTACAGCTGACTGTGTTGTGTACAGTAATAGCACAAAACACTGCTGAAGAAAGGATGCATTTTGATGTTGACATGAAATCCATGGATAGGTTATGCATTGCTGGGAGTAGGGAGAACAAATATAACATGGATGAGTGGAGATATAGCCACTGAAAAACAAAGGAAGGTGGAGAAGGACTGGGATTAGACAGAAATATATACAGGGGCATGGTTATGAGATTGTGAAAGGGAGAGAATGTGAAAATACTGAAGGTAATGGGGGGTTCCTAGGTGAAGGTAAATGTAACCAGGATACAAGAGGCATATGAGAAAGTGTTATTAGGAGAAAGTGCAGTTATAGAAGAACAAAGGAGACAGCAGAGAAACAGGCTACAGAAATTGAGAAAAATCAACATGAAAGATAGATTAGTGAGGGCGTACAAGTAGCAAGACATGACAGCATATGCATTCGACACTTTCAGAACAGGACACTGTACACTGATGCTGATGGTCTCTTAATTTTAGCTGTACACTCTCTGTCCACTGCATACTTCTGCGGTTAATGTCAGGCTTAACACAGGATATTTATATTTATTTATTTATGTAATTTGTAAATTGGGGTAGAGCACTGATCCCATTGGACCTATTTCAGTCTCAGCCCAGAAGGCGAACACACATCAAGTTGAAAAAATAAAGATAGTTTATACAATAAAAGAGCACACTAAAAACAAAGGAATGGTTAATATAAACTAAGAATTTGCTGAACTAGGCTGAATTTACACTCAATATTATGAGAGTAGTCAGAAGAGGCTGCTGTAAAAGTACATCTGCTTTTTTTAGCTCGTACTAAAGGACCACATCAGCAACCATGGATCTGACTTGGTTCAGAGATTGATTCCAGATTCTTGAACTAAACTTGGAGGCTGGACAAGGAAACATTGAATCCAACATCTACCAACAGATAACCACCTCTGGCAGCTAGAAAACAGCCTCAATGATTCTGTCTGCTTAAAATGGGAAGATACCTTATCTTTTGCAGGGAAAATGGACTAATCCCCAGAGGTTTTAAAATTAGAAAACAACAGTTCTGCAGAAACCTGGATGAAAACTTCCATCAACAATGGATCACCACACTAAGAGACACCTGCTTAAAACTGGTCAACCTACTACTCTTCCATAACAACAAGATAGAGCTTCATTGGACATAAAAAAGTTTGAAGACATGTGCAAAGATTTCCCCAAGCATGAAGAGACTTTTAAGGAAATCAGAGACAGAATCTCAGCCGTTGAGACCAAAGTCAAAGAAAGAAAACTCAAGAAAATCATATGAGACTACAACAATACCACCCAACAACCTAAACCAAATAAAGAAGGAATATACCCCAACCGCATGCCCAACAGTACGAACAACCAAAATGTGACCCTTTTATTCCTCAGCAGGATTTTCAACTTGGCCAGGAATCTCTGGATCCAGATCTGGGGACCACACAAATAGGAGCACACCTGGAGCAACAAACCCCCAGGAAACACACCCGACTGAACAGTAGAGTGTCTACACCATGGAGACTGAAGGACAACCAGACTCCAGTCCCATAAGGAACACACTCCCAGAAATATGTCCAACCTTGAACGCTGAGGTCCCCCAAGAATCAACCTCAACATACAGACAGGACCTGACAAGGCAAAAAGGACATACAGCACCTGTAGCACCTTCCAGAAGGACAACCTGCTCAAGGGAGATGCATCAGCATGAAACGACAAAAAACTGACAGAAATATGGAACCATTCCCGGATCCCCCTCAGTGACACTGAACTAAGGGTACTTAAAAAAAGACTCACCTTCATCCCACATCAGAGGGGGAGCTTGTTGCAAACAATCACAGACTCTTTACCAGGAAATTACAATTAAAACTGTATTTCCATGAGAACAGAAAAGACAATGCAGGGGTGACCACCACCACAATGAGATTGGTATTATGGAGAAAAACGAGTAATTTTTGCCTCTCACCCAACCAAGTGATAAACACATTTCAAGAAAAATGTGAATCAGATCTCAGAAAAATCTTCAAGAAACCTCCAAAGAAAAGACAGTTTAACATCAGCCAAGAAGAAAGAAGAGATTTATCTCCCTCAGCCAAGACAAAACACAGAGAGTAATGAAAGCTGATATGGGTGGGGCATTATGGTCACCAATACAGATATCTACAACCAGAAAATCCTGAACCTACATGGAGATATCCAATACTACCACAACACAAATCTTGGAGAAGTTACTGAGGCATGCGAACAGATCACCACCAAAATTACCAACCCTTATGAGGAAGGATTGATCAGTGAGAAACTGGCGGATTATTTAACGGTCCCATTCTCGAAGCTATCTCAATTCTTTGGGATCCCCATACCTCACAAGAATATTACCAATCCCTCATACAGGCCAGTGGTAGCAAGCAGCAGTTCTATTATAGAACCCATTACCATATACCTGGACTACAACATCAAGACGGTTGCAGAGAATAATCCCTCACTCATTTTAGACTCCATGGACTTCCTCCAGACAATCAAGAACATCCCAGTTGACAAGGATTCCTTTCTGGTCACCATCTATGTGGAGTCCCTCAACACGGTACTTCCCCACAACTACCATATCCAGGCCATAATTGAGGCTTACAACAAGGATTTTGTGGCTTTGCCTGGTGAAACAGAAGTTTTCAGACACCTATTAATCATTCTACTAACAAACAATTACTTCAGGTTCAACAAGCGCATTTTCAAACAGACCACCAGCATAGCAATGGGGGAAGCTATGGACACTAGCTTAGATAACACAGCACTGGGGAAATGGGAAACCGAGTACATATACAACTCCCCCTTTTATCAACATATGGGGTGCTATTTTTGCTGTATTGATGATATCTTTATCATATGGAAAAGCAACCTCAGTATGCTTAACAGTTTCATCGACCATATTAGTATCTCAACAAACCTCCTCAGGTTTATGACAAAATACAGCCAGGACAAGATCAAATTCTTTGATCTGTATCATAAGCCTACAATGGTAAACCTTTTTCTACATGCACACAGTATGCACCCCCACAGGCTTAAAAGAAATTTTATTAAGTCTCAGGGACTCAGAGTAGCAAGGGTATCAAAGGAACTAGAAGACTTCATGAGGAACATCACTAATCTGGAAAAAGACTTCCTTGCTAGGGAATACTCTAAAAGACTGCTTAAGAATATTTTAACACTCATTATCCTAAAAAAGTCTAAAGGCAAACTAAGTTCATTTCTCACATTCAGAAACCCACTTGTGACCTCACTAGGATTGAACAATGACAAATGGGACTGTATCATAATATTAAACTACTCATTGGACTACCAAGAAACCATCAAACTCACTGTAGAAAAATTGGTCCATCATAAGAGACAACAGGACTATCGGGCATGTTTTCCTCCACAGACCGAACTTCACCCCCAGGAGAGGTAAGAACATTAGGGATGTTCTAGGGAAAACTGAGACAATGACCACTATGGTAGGAGGAACATTCCCCTGCAGTAATCCTCCCTGTGCCTACTATGGCTACATAAGCCAAAAAAACAGCTTTTACTGTCCCAACAACCATACTGAACTCCCTACATGTGTTAGGGGAGACTGCAGCACAGAAGGTGTTGTATATAGGGCACAGTGCACCTGATGCAAAGCTTTTTATGTAGGAAAAACAGTCAACAAACTAAAATCAAGAGTGGCTCAACACCTGCATGACCTAAGATACCTCAAACTTTCAAACCCATTTGCTGTGCATGCAAAGCACAACACAGGGCACAATGTCTTCAAATTCCACATCCTCAACCATATTCCTAAAAAGCCATTGGATAGTAACCACAATGATTTACTGGAGAAAAAGGAACTAATATAGCAGATTTGTCTAATGGTCCAGAAAAAAGCAGGACTGAATATCAAAGAGTCCATCATCCTGATCCTCAATGTCCAAAAACCTGACCACTATAAATATCACCAAGGATTAAGACCATTTTCCACATTAGCTTTCTGCAGCACTGGCTCCGCTTATAGATTGGGCCTATAAGGTTTTCTGTTGCCTTTGCTTACATTTTGGAGTACTAGATGTTATTTTTTTCTATTATCTCCACTGTACCTGGCTCCCATTCTCTCTTTTTACTGGTAGGTTTTCTCATTTAATTCATTCACCTGTTTTATTTGTAGTTTTTATTTGTAATTCATTTGAAGTGATTTGAGCTTCTTCGTACGTAGCAGTTTCAGTCTTTTCAGTTTTGATTATTATTTTTATTATTAACTTGAATCTCTACAATTATGAATTGTTTTGTTAAAAACCTATTAGAAACTTATTGAAAGTTCCCATTAGAATACGATTGCATCCCTGAAGAAGAAATTTGCAAGTGCTGCAAATGTTTAGTGGATTAAACTTACTTAGGTACCCATTTGACACCTTTAACATCTGAATTAAATTACTTTGGTTTGTGGACACTTGTTTTTCCCACTGCAATTTACTCATTGCATTTTAGTGACCAAACACTCAAAAGTTATTTTAACTATAGATGGAATTGTAATAGTTCTGATTAGTGGTTTATTTAAATTCTTTAAACTATGGCTGGATAATCCAATGGGAGTGCAAGGACTGGGTTCATCTTTCAGCATGACTATGAATAAAGGATTCAACCCACTCTTACACACCTACACATGCCAGTTGGCTACCAGTCCTAGCCACTCCCATTTACTATACAATAAAAACAGGGATTGAACCCTGTAATCCTCCGTAACACTAAGTACTGCTTGAATGAAATAATAAAGGACTGAGGAATGAACTTCTGTCTATAGGTTATTTGGAGTGTCTACTATATATTTTTAGGGGATTCAACGGGAAGCTGACTTACTGATAAGATAGACAGATACCTCTCTCTAGTGTATTTCCTACCTCTACTGAACATTTTTGGTTGGGTATACTGGTGTTGTCTATTTTACTGGTACTAAAATACCACTCAAGCCTAAAAGGACCAGGACCTTTTCTAGATACAGGTCTACTTTCCCTTTGTGAGTACACCCTAGCATTTTTAGCTCATACTGTATAACAGTATAATTTTAATTTAAAGATTTTCTTGTTAAAAGTTTTAGGTTGGGACAGAAAGCAATCCTTAGTGTTTATTTATGTGAGGCAATGGGACTAACTGGTTGCAAATTATGGCAGAAGCTAGAAACTATATTTTTTTTATTTAAAGTAAGGAAAAGCACTTGTTTATCCTGATAAATGCCAAAAAAGAGTGCTGGGTGTGTATACATATACTTCTCAACTTCCAGATAAGAGAATTCTAGACAAAGGGCCTTAAAATCGGGAACAATCTGTGAAACTAATTAACATAGTATATACATATTCAAATATGTATATTAATGTACATAAGAATTATAAACACACACCAACTCAAATATTTATGTACATAATAGTGAATTGTTCATATGGCAAAGCAGTTTATAAATTCAAATATTGCATATTAGCATTTATCTTCAAGAACATGGGAATAATACTAGGGAAACAGCCATGGGACAGTATGATGCCTAGCCAAGTACACCTTTAATTAGACAAACATTAAAGTTCTTATCCCCCTTGTCGAGCATTTAATATACAGCATACACATCTAATTTTCTCTGATTAACTTGACCTGTCTTTTCTTTCTGTGTTATTCACCTCCTTCTTCTTGAGTTTTCAGAAATCCCTTTCCACTCTTACCTAATTTGCTGCTTCTAGTGATCACTACAATATCTTACCATAAAGCCCCCTTAACCTAAATTTAATTTACCCTCCCTTTCATATATTCCCCCTTACTTGAGGTCAATCCCAAAATTCACAGCCTTAAACATTTTCCAGCCTATTTTTAAAATCTTTTAATACTAGTATTTCGTATGACCCCACAATGTAGTTGTAAAAATGAAATAGAACACACAGTTTGTTTAAAAAGAAACTTTATTATAAATCTTACCAGTTTACTGCATGTAAGGACAAAAACAACTAGAATAACAAATATCTATGAACCTTATTTTACCCAGTGTCTTACTTTACATTAGGTATGATGTCACTACATGAACTAACTTTCAAAGACTTGACATGCAATGGTTATTTCATGAAATCTAAGCACTGCCTAATGTTCATAGGGTAAAATACTACCTTAAATATCTGTGAGAGGTGTAAGTGCACCCACTAATCTTGTGATTAAACTCTCAGCAAGAGCTCCAACGTATGAGAATATATACATAGGTACAAGTCTTTTGATTTGAAATCCAACTGATAGAAAGACCATTTCATTGAATTTGCCTCCTCTTCTGAGAACTTTTTTGACCCTGGAGTTGGAAAATTTAAATAAGGAGAGTGTAGGGCATAGAGCCTCCATGGAGACTTCCACAAAATTCAGGGATGTACCACTTGGTAGGAAGCAACTTCAAATATAACATGTTCATGAGCTATTTCACAATAAAACAACCAGATCCCATACTAGACTATCTTACCTACTACCTGATAAATATGCAGAATTTATTAGAGTATACCCCAAGAAGCTGTAAGTTTAACAAAACCAGAAAATCAAGCATGCAACACATTTTAGAGACCACCCACTAATCACAGTAATTATTAAAACACAATCAACATATCCGGAGAGTGATGTAAGCCCAAAATGCCAAAACAACTGTAATTAAAACAGAAACAAGCCAGATTCAAAATCCCATAAGTCAGACATTGTGAGTTATCATCTCCAAAATCAGTAATGTGTTACTTTACTGTGTATAAAACAGACACATACTTCACCGGACTATGCAAGGATTTTGTGATCATGTCATATCTGCCCAGACCCAAAATTGGGGTCACCTTTAACTTAGTTAAAAGTATTAATGATTACAGCATAGTCATTTTTCTTGTAGGCATGAGTAATCTGAGAAAGTCTTCCTTCTTGGACATGCGGCAGGATATGTTGAGATTACTGAATGCCCTAACAAGCATATGAATGCACACTTGCTTAATAAAATTCTCTGTCAGTTCATATGACACCTGAATATGAAGGCGAGGTTATTCTGTTTATTTATTTAGTTAAGGTAAATAGACTGGACCTGAGGGGAGTAATACCAACTGCCACTTTTTTGCATAACCATTTATTTCTTTATTTATTAAATATATTTGTTAACTAAGTATGCACACAAAACAATTTTCAGGAGTAACTTGTGCCAAGAAACCACTATGTTATAAGTGATAATTCAGTAAAGATGATTCTTGTTTACAAAAAAGAAACCTATGTGTTTGTAATGTTTCATTGACTCTAAGGGACTCCATAAGGGAAACAAATAAGCAGTTCTGTTGGACTTCAGATAGTTATACGGCTGTACAAACTGTCATGGGTTCTGGGGAGTGAACTTGGAGTAATTAGCTGTGAGGAATTTAATTAAAGAAAGGGAAAGAGATGGAATACTAGATTATATTGTCATCAATAAAGAATAAAGCAGGGATCTTAGGCAAAACAGGATTACATTCATTAATAAATGTAGTAAAAAATAAGGACCTAAGGGCAGAGCCCTGTGGTATACTTAGGGTAGAATGGTAAGCATCTACTCTAACTCTAAAAGAGCAGCGGCTGAGGTAGTTGTGTATTCCACTAAAGCATACAGCTGAGAACTGATAACAAGTGTACATGATAATGTAAGAGTTTGGCATAATTGTTAGTTTATTTTGCAAACACAAGGTACAGGGTTTGATTCTCACATGGGATAACTGGCTAGGCTTAAAATGGTCCACAAAGGCAGTTAGCATAGTAGTAATATATGAACCTATGAGTATAGATAAAGGCCTAAGTGATATTATAAATATAGTGCTACTGACCTTACCAGGATCAGTGTTGGTAAGAATTTGTTTTAAGAAGTAAAGGAAATCCCTCCTTGTAATCATGTTGTTGGGAGTTAAGGAAGCCAAACAAATTAAGTACCATGTGGTAGACTGAACTGAACTGCTATCTCACGTACTTTGGCCAGGGGTGAGGGAAGAGAAATAGGACAGTATAAAGAATGTAACTTGCAATTTTGCTGTTTAGGAAGAAGAAAAACAAATATGTACATTTTCCAAAGGTCAGGAAATGTACCACTAGATAATGCCAAATTAATAATGTATTGTGATGACATGCCAATTACAGTATCATGAGATTTAATGAATTATTCAGAGTTATACCATCAGATCAGACTGCTCAACAGAAATATGTAAGACATCTCTTCACTTATGGGAATTACACTTTATAGAAAGTAAATAATAACCAAGTATGACTAATTACATGGATGGTAAATGTCCCTTTCATGCTGAAAGACGAAATGAGAAAAATACAAACTGAGCCTTGCTTGTCTTCATGCAACAACTGAAAGAAAGCATTCCTCTCAGTCTACAGGAATGTGGTGTCACCTACAATTTGGGAAATGTCAGCCTGGATTATATATTTTCTGGCACTGTTTTATGTTTCTCATCTGTCCTGAAACTGCTTACCCTCTATTTCTGTGGTGGAGTTTATAAAACTGGTCTAACAGCTTTTGTGTTATCTGATTGCTTCAAGGCTTGCTAATTTAAAAATAGTTTATGTTTGTAAATTCTTGCATACACTGTTGGAAACTCCTCGTGTTCTAGCTGGTGTGGTTCTCAAACAATCTGGAGATATATTGCTGATTGATAAGTATATTTCCTGGCATTTTAACCTTTCAGAATTCTGCATTGTCTTAATTTTGCCTGACTGAATTATTGTTTGCCTGACTGAATAATTTTATATATTTTCTGATATTGTTTTATGTTTCTCATCTGTCCTGAAACTGTTTTTTCCCTCTCCCTCCTACCCTATTCTTGTAGAGTTGTTATAGTTGGTGGCTTTGCAGCTGCCCGCCACTACTGTAAATTTGATCTGGGACACCCCTCCCAATCTGGTGTTCACTCTGCTTAATACAGAGAGAACATTTGAGAAGGCCAACCCACTTAGGTTCTTAACCTCTGCGCCTCCTTCCTCTCTCCTTGCACTTTACTAAAAAAAAAAAAAAAAAAAAAAAAATGCACTTCATTTTGCTGTTTTGCCTCTTCTTAAAAGTAGTCAGTTGTATTTATTCTACTGCATTTATTACTACTTGGTAGTAGCCTGATTAAATTGTAACTGTTATTCTAAGGCTTTCAGTTTAAGCACTTGGGGTTCAGACCAGTTGTTTTACATTAGGAAGGTTTGCGGTCTGCACTGTTGTGGCAGGGCAGGTAGCTTACATCCTTCTAAATTGGAAATTGCTGATTGAAGGCTCAGTGTCTGTTATTCTAAAAGTATTATTTCTGGTTTAAGCACTTGGGCTTCAGGCCAGTTATTTTATAGTAAGAAGGTTTGTGGTCTGGATTCTTGTGGGAGGAGAGGTTAGATTCTGGACTTCTGAGCTGGGAATTTCTGGTTAAAGGATTATTGTGCCTGCTTATTTGAACTGTTTCTTTCTGAAATTGGTGCACCTTGTTTGCTATAGCATAGACTACATTCAGTCATGCTGAATCTAGCTTTGTTTGTATAACTTGAGCACTAATCCAAGCCATCTTTTTGGAGAAGGTTCCTCTGCACCCTAGTGGCAGCAGTGTGCAGTTAGAACTTGTCTGATTGAAGACTGCTGGACCAGGGCTCAGTTTTGAGCTTTTTTACTGGTTAATTGGGTAATTTGTTTAAATCAGTTTGCTCATTTTCTAGTGTTATATTTAAAAAATTGCACTTTATTCAACTGCTTTTACTGTATTTGTGTTTCTTCCTCCTTTACTGCATTTATTCTACTGCATTTATTACCGCTTGTTAGTAGCCTGATTAAATTGTAACTGTTATTCTAAGCCTTTGGTTGAAGCACTTGGGTTTCAGACCAGTTGTTTTACATTAAGAAGGTTTGTGGTCTGCACTGTTGTGGCAGGACAGGTAGCTTACACCCTTCTAAGTTGGGAGATGCTGATTGAAGGCTTAGTGTCTGTTATGCTAAGAGTGTATTAGTTCTGGTATAAGCACTTGGGCTTCGGGCCAGTTATTTTACATTAAGAAGGTGTGGTCTGCACTCTTGTGGGAGAAGAGGGTAGATTCTGCCCTTCTGAGCTGGGAGTTTCTGGTTAAAGGCTTATTGTGCCTGCTTATTTGAACTGTTTCTGAAATTGGTACACCTTCTTTGCTGTAGCATAGACTAAATTCAGACTTGCTGAATCTAGCTTTGTTTGTATAACTTGAACACTAATCCAGAACATCTTTTTTGGAGAAGGTTCCCCTGCACCCTAGTGGCAGGAGTGTGCAGTTAGAACTTGTCTGATCGAAGACTGCTGGAACGGGGCTCAGTTATTAGCTGTTTATTGGTTAATTTGTTTAAATCAGTTTGCTCATTTGCTACTGTTATATTAAAAAAAATACACTTTATGCATCGCCGCTAGGGTTAAACAATTCCTGGTGCCATAAAGTCTGCTCTCAAATTATCCCTTAGAACTAGCCAGTTTTTTAGTTTTAGCACTCATATCTGTTTCTTTGAGATCAGCACTTGTTCAGAACTTGTTGTACGCACTAAATAAGCTATGACTTGCTACAGCACTCAACTTTCCTCACTTGTCTAGAGGAAAACAGTTTTTAGTACTTAATAAATAAACACTTCTCCAGGCATGTCTATGGGTCAGCTCCCGGTGTTTTCTCTTGTCTACCTGATGAATCTGGGTATCTTGGGGTAATGTAGCAATTGCCTCATGTACACAGACAACCCTCTCCTCCTACCACCCAACACTACAACCTGTGAGAGATAGACTTATATAGCCAAACTGGAAGCAAATCTCTCTTCACCCAAGACTGGACAAGACAGTCAAGAGAAGAAGGTAAACACTTGCACCACACCACACTCATCACATAGTCCCTCAAAACCTACACCACCAAAACACTCACATAGCAACACAAAGCACACACCTACATTCCCGGAGGCTGTCAAGAAAACCTTCCAAAGCAGAAATGCATGCAACCTCCACCCCCACCACAACCCAAATGACAAATAGCCCACAAACTCAGTGTGCCTCTCAACCACAGCCCATAAGGCATAACAACATACCCAACACACTAGTCATAGGTGACTCTATAGTCAGGCACACTGATGTTCCACTCACCAGGGTAAACAAGGAGAAAGTCACTGTCAGCTTCCTGTCTTGTGCCAGGATCCACCACATAAAACACGCACTCAGGTCACTCCACAACAAGGATTAATATGACTCTGTCATTGTCCATGTTGGTGTGAATGACCTGAGATGAACCTCCCTGGACTACATGAAAAGAGACATGGAGGAGCTCTCCGATCTTGTAGCCCAGGCAGGTATGACCCTAGCCCTGAGTAGCATCCTGCCATCACCCAGAATGATACCACAGTACAGGGGAAAAATGACTGACTTCAACAATTGCCTTCTAAGGAGGATCCAGTATCTGTCTGCCTGGGATGACATGATCGACAGACCATGATGCTTTCCCAGATATGGCCTGCACCTGTCACCCTTGGGATTCTGAATACTGGCTAAGGCTCTTGCCACCCCTATAGTGCCTTTTTTAGGCAAGGTTCAAATGACAAATTCACCACTGTAACAGGTACAAGCAAGCAAAATCTGAGGAAAATGCTACTCAATGCTAGAAGTCTAAACCTCAAAATGCATTTACTCAAGGCACTCCTTAAAATGGAGAACATTGACATCTGTGCAGTGACAGAGACCTGGTTCAAGGTTCCAGAGAGCACCCCTGCATTACCAGGCTATAATTCATACCACACCTTTCAGCCACCTAACCTGGACCAAAACACTAAAGCTGGAGGTGTGTCCATATTTATTAAGGATATCCACACCTCTAGGCTAGCTGCTCAGTATAATGCATCCAAGATTATCCAAGTGCAACTAACTCTGGGAAAGACCGCAATATAAATTGGAACTTGCTACAGATCCCCCACCATGCTCCAGGATTCCCACTCCTCATTTCTTGATACACTGAAAAATATTAGGGTACAACCCAACACCCTAATAATGGGTGATTTCAACTACCCCACCATTAACTGGGAAAACTACTCATTTACCAACTATTTTGCTCAACATTTTCTGGAATTCATAAATTCCAATGCCTTGGATCAACTTATCCACACCCCCACTAGGGGCAGCAAAATCCTAGACTTGGTCATTACCAGCATGGGCGACCAGTGTTCCACACCAGAGGTCAATTCCTCATTGGTCACATCTGACCACAAGCTAATCAGCCTGGACATTCACATCCCGCCGCCACCCCCATTAGGGAAACCACCGTAAAAAATTTCTCCAAAGCCAACTTCACGCTTCTTAAGACAGAAGTGGCAAACTTCACGGCACCCATGTAGACAGACAATAGAGGTACAACAGCTGAATCCTAGACAAATGCACTTTATAAGCACTTACACGAGTGCATGGATTGTGTTATCCCTAATAGAACCAAAATGCTATCCTCCAAAAAAAGGAAGCCAGTCTGGTGGTCCCCTGCCATAAACAAACTCTACAACAGAAGAAAGAAACTGTTGCAAAAAAGAGTAAAATCCCATGACTGGAAGAACTCCCTGGTCAACCTCAGTAAGAAGCTGAGATCCTTCATAAAATCCTCCAAAGCTAGTTATGAAAACAAAATCGCCACTGATTCTAAAGACAACCACAAAGCATTCTATAGCTATGTCAAGAATCTCAATGGCAACATTCAGATCTTCTCTGAGTTACAGCACAATGGCATTAAATATACAGACCTGACTGATATCACCAACATCCTGGCAAATAGGTTCAGTGCTAACTTTACCCCCACCCATCCACCCCCTAAAGGGCTCATCTCTATACCAGAAGAATGCAAAGTTCCTGTAATCACGGCTGCACAGGTAAAAAACACAATTTCCAAATCCAAGAACACAGCATCCATGGGACCTGACAACATCCCAGGCTGCGTTCTACATGAACTACAGAATGAACTGGCACCTCACCTAAGCACCATGTTCAATCATAGCCTCACCTCAGGCTTTGTTCCCACTAAATGGCACACAGCAATGGTTATCCCACTCCACCAAGGGGGAGCCACCACAGCCCCAGGGAACTACCGCCCCATTAGCCTAATGAACCTGGTCTACAAGGCCATGGAACTTATCATCAAGGAACTTAAAACAAAGACATTGGTAATCTCCAAACTCTGGACCCCACCCAGTTCGGGTTTGTAAAAGGCAGATCATGTCTCCTAAACCTGATTAACTTCTTTGAAACAGTCACCAAAGCTGTAGATGAGGGTAAGGTGGTTCACAAAGCCTATCTAGATCTCACCAAGGCTTTGACACCATCCCCCACTCTGGAATTATAGATAAACTCACTAAACTAGGTATAAATCCCTATGTCACAAGATGGGTTGCCAACTGGCTCACTGACAGAACCCACACTGTGAAAGTAGCAGACTCCAAATCCGACTTCAGACTAGTGACAAGTGGAGTACCACAGGGTTCAGTCCTGGGTCCTCTCCTGTTTGGTATCTACATTTCTGAAATACAGGTTAACACAGAAGGTCTTTGGCTAATGAAGTTTGCAGATGACTGCAAACTAGGAGCCATAATTGAAACTCCTAATAATGTGGATGCCCTACAAAAGGGCCTCACTGAGACAGATGCCTGGTGTCAAAGCCATGGCCTCAAGCTCAATGCCAAAAAGTGCATTGTCATCACCTTTGGTAAAAACTCTGCACCCATGAGCTACCACATAGGTGGTAGTCTACTTAACACTGACAGTGTGATAAGAGACCTTGGGACACAGGTGGACAGTAGTCTCTCCTTTGATAATCACATCACCACAGTAGTCAGGAAATCCTTCTGCATGGCACACCTCATCACAAAAGGTTTCTCATCCAGGAAAAAAGAGGTAATTGTTCCCCTCTACTCATAACTCATTAGACCCATTATAGAGTACAATGTCCCTTTTGGTATGTACCTCATAAGATATCTACAACAACTGGAAAGGCTGCAGAAATACCTCACAAAGAGGATTACTGGCCTCAAACAAATTCCCTATGCAGAACGTCTCAAAAAACTCCAGGTTTACTTTAGTTTAGTTGGGAGGATGGCCTAATGGTTAAGGTGTTTGCCTTACAAGCACACGGTGCAGGGTTTGAGTTGCACAAGGGATAATTGGCTAAGCTTAAAATGGCTCGCAAGGGCAGTTAGCCTAGTACTAACCTATGAACCTATGAACCTATAAAACTTCATCGCATATCGCCTACTCAGAGGCAATCTCTGCCTAACATACAAAGCTATGTCAAACCCAAAGCTGTTGGACATGCTCCACTTAAAGAAATCCCAATCCCTCCGAGCTACATGCTCTAGAGACCTAAACCTTGTCACCACAATAAACAGAACATGCTGAAGGGATAGATTCCTGTCCCAGAGACTTCACATACTCTGGAACAAACTACCTATTCATATCAAACAAAGCTCCTCATCAGCACTCTTCAAGAAAAATCTTGATGATTGGATGGGAAATAGGAAATTCACCCTGGGGATCACCTCTGTGGCTCTGCTCGACAAGGGCACAGGAAAATAATTTTCTTGGGTGGTGAAAGCCAGGGTACCTTTTTGGCTAGGCTTCTATAGGCCCTAGGGCCGATAGCTTAGTACCTAGTGAGATGCATAGCTAGGCAAAGTACACATGATGGACTTCATATCTGTCCTGTTGCAAGCACTGTAGAGTAAATCTTCCATCACTGATATTTTGCATTTGGATCTCTCAAAAAAGTGAAAATGAACAGTATAAAAATCAGAGGTGAAGGTAACTTTGTTAAAAGCCAAAAGTCTTAACAATAAAGAGGGCAATTTATAAGCATTCTTCCTGAAGTATTATTGAAACATGGTTGAGGGATCTAAAATGTATATTGCAAATTCCAGGGTATACCTTTTATATTACTGATACTCCACTGGGATATCTGGTAGTGTATCAATATTTGTAAATGAACACCTAAAGTTGGATACCAAGATAACAGGACTGGAAGGTGTTTATTTAATAATCAATATTAGTGGTATTGCATATAGTATTATATGAACCCGCCATGGCCCATCTATGTCACCTACATAGTATGAATGTAAGAAATCTATGAAACTACAATACCTATGTGGAATTTTTGACTTGACTGGGTAAACTGATCAACATCTAATAAATGTATCCAAGTATAAACTGACTGTTAGCAGAAGTGATATGACTTCCAAATGGAGACAGAGGTACATGGCCGTACCTCCTATAGCTAACACAGCAATTATGATACTATCATCTTAAACGTAAGAGTAAGCTCAAACTCAGTCATTTTAAGCCTTCTTTTGCTATACTTCGCTTATAGAAAGTAGCATGAAAAATGACATTCTTATGAGTGACTCAGCCAAATCTGATCAGGATATTATCAGTGAGTTTTGTAATTTTGTTAATGTCTGCATTTACGAATATATGCTGTAAGGAAAAAATTTACAAATCAATTTAACAAAGCTTTGATGGAATCACAAATTGATAAAATAGATAGAAGAAAGAGATAAAAAAAAAGAGGTATTGACAAGATTTCAAACACACTAGTCACAAAAGTTTAGATTAAATGAAGTACCAAAACATGTTTTTTATTGAGGATTTCAGACAGAGCTATAGACTAAGCTCAACTTCAAAGCCTAAAAGCAGTAATAACATATATTTTTTAATTACACCAGGAAACTGAAAAGGAAAACTTGTGACTGCAATATGTTATTGCTCAGCAATAAACTAATCACCAAGCTGCAGGACACACTGAATGCAATTGCAGAAAAATTTGGGCAGACTTCATACAAAGTAAATATATAAGTCAGAGTGCTGTAGAGACAAGAGATGACACCTATTGCATAACTACAGATAGGATGACTGCTATCACAGGATTAATTTAAAGTTCAAGTTCCATGAGGCCTGTCAAAATACCATCTGATTTCCTGCACAGAATCAGAGAAAACATAATCCACTATCAGTTGTGTTAAATAAAATGTTAATATAGAGGCTTGGACCTGATATGTGGTGGTCGCCTGTCCTACTAGCATTTCACAGAGGGGGATCGTTGCATCAGACTCATAGAATTTTAGACCTGTCAGCCTGAGCAGTACCCTATATAAAATCTTGGACAAAGTCATAATGAAACTTATCTAGAATAGCACAGGGTACACCAATCCAGTGACTGACAGATGAAGCCCTGACTATGATCCAGATGACTGTTCAATTAGTGGCATGGGCACTTGACTAGCTGGTAGGAAGGATAGGCTTACCTATCCAGGAAGGAGGCGGGTGTGAGCTGGGTGGATACCTTAAGCCCTAGCTGAGGCCAGGACTAGGACTAGGGAAGTTTTACAGACTGGGAAAGAGTCAGTGGGTCAGGGAGGCATGGCTGCCATAGGGTCATGGATGAGCACATCGCCATAGACCACACCTCATGACTCACACTGCTTACATAGACATTGTAAGCCCATGTGTATGGTGTGGAGCCTATCATAAAAAAGCCTTGTCACTAACATATATGATTCTACCTTCTGTCAGCTTCACTCCCACCTGCCAACTGGCCAGCAATGATGACTTCGGCTTGCAGGGGGAGGAGGTAATCCAGCTAAGAAATGAAGTTGTCTCCAGTTCCTTTTTCTCCCATTGGGCATTTCAGGGAAAGGCAGGGGTGCCAAGCAACTAATGGTAAGCTGAGGCACGGAACCAAAAATAAATAAATAAATAAATAACACAGGGTACCTATTTATTCACTTAATTTCATTTTATTTAAATTTGGCAATGAGGTAGAACACTCACAACAATGCCAGTTTCAGGTTCAGCCTAAAGATAAAGAAAGGCTAACAAAAACAGATTTGTAAACAATTCCAAATGCAGTAGGTGTTATACACATTATGTGCAGAGTATTCACAATATAGTAGATAATAAATGTTGCTATACAAATGTGTTTTATAGGTACTAACAAAAACAAGTTGAAGGAGTGGAGAAGGGGAATATAAAGTAGGAGTGATGGAACTAAGGTGGCAGAGATTTACCAACTTGCTAGTAAAGTAGCAGTGTAAGAGTGGATGAAAAGAGTTCAGGAAAGTTAACTGATGTCATCTGAAGGAAGGCAGTTGTATCTGGTCTGTTTAAAAAGATGTGCTATTATTTTGGTTTGGAATTTGGAACAAGATGTCAAGTCTTTGAGCCGGGAGCCAAGTAGAGAAAGCTGATGTTTGTACATTGTAATTTAGCCTTGAGAGTTAGTAAAACTGGGCCCGAGTGTGTTTGTCCTCTTAAGATTATTGGAAAGGATTTTCTTGGTTAATTTAGCCAGTAGTGAGGAGAAGGCTTTAGCATGAAGTAGCTTAAGTAAGAGGGAATCTAGTAAAAGGCCTGCTGTTTGCTTGTTTGGTAGCCATTTTGCTTTACTGGTTGATGTGTAGTGATACTCTTGTCAAAGGGAAAAGGTCATGAACTGGCATATTTTGTTAGAAATGTTTTGCAGAAATTTTGTGTTAAAGACTGATATAGCAGCTATTAAAAGGAGTACATATTCAATCTCTCCAAATAAGACCCCTTTACTTATTGTAGATCTTACAGCAAAAGAGAGAAAATGTGAAATTTTATGGCTTAGAAGTAAAAGGAGTTGACTTTGTTCAACTTTTTTTCATGGTGTGTATAAATGGGCAGAATTTGGTAAAGTCAGATGTCCAGATATTCAAAACAGCAAGTAGTTTCAATAGGAGTGGTATTAAGGTTTTTAATATATAAAGTATAGGAAACTTTAGAAAGTGTTTTGTATATGACTTCAGTTTATTTTTTTATTGACTGATTCATTGCATTTGTTCACTGGAATTATACAATGACTGACCGGTAATATCGTAAAACAAGCACGCTGATTGGCCAGCCCAACCAGCGTGCCCGTTGAGAATATACAACGGAAAAAGGTCCGGTCACCCAGACTTTCTTTCGTTGATATATTCTTTAATTTTAAGGGTTAAAAAAAAAAAAGCGTAGCAACGGAGATCTTCTTTTCTCCATTGCTTACTTTCCCGAGCACTGATGTACTGGGCATGTGTGGGAATGCAAGTTCCAAACGTATCTGCAGTACATCAGCAATGGCAAAGCGGAGCTGTCCAGCAGCAGAAGAACAGCACAGCGCTGTTATACAAGGACATTATTTAAGAAAAGTAAGCATTTTTTTTTTCTTAATGTCATTGTATAATAGCAATAACCCACTTCTGGGTGTGAGTAATGCTGGATTTACCCACGGTTGTCTTTGTTTGGTCACTTGGGCTTCGCCCTCTTGACCAAACCACACCAATCATGGGTAAATCCAGCATTACCCACACCCAGGCGTGGGTTATTGCTTAATTGTCCAACTTGGATGTGCAAAACACCTTTTTCATCAGAGACCTGGTGGAAAAATCTCCACAACAAACAGAAAAGAAAATATTGTACAATGCATTATAGTTGAGCTACCATGACAATTAGGCAAAAGATGTGCCAGGTAAAATATTACATAGTTACATGCATACAAAACATGCACATCTTGCAATGTGGCAAAATTAATTACAAACCAGTCAGAAAATATCAAAAGCAGTTTTCAATATTTGATGCTCCAAAGTAGTAGCAATATAGTAGGTTTCAAAGTAGCTGTGTTTTGATCTTACGAAGGTATATGAAGGTGAAGCTGTTTACGTAGCAAGTGAAGTTAAAAGTTAGTTAAGGTGGGAATATGGAATTAAAGTAGACTTGTCTGGAGTAATAAGAAGGAGAGAGGGACATGCAAGCAGAAGGTATAGAAGGGATAGTAGTTAAGTGAGCTAGTTGGGATTTAGCATTGAAACATTATAGTGTTTAGGAGATGAGCATGCATCTATTTATGAGGATGGAGACCAGAAATGCTGAGGCCTTAGCTCCTACTTTGATGTATTCTGGCAGCATGCTCTCAGCTTTTTGATGGATGCAGTAGGGTTTTTTTTTAGTGTAAAAGTGGTTAAGGTGGAGTTTCTGGTTAATTTTAGTATGGTACAGAACCCATTGATGTACTAAGTGTATTTTCTGTGTTATTGAAGTGGGAGTTAAAGAGGTTTGCTACAGTGCTTTCTCTGTCATTTGGCATAGGACTAGGTTAGATTGTTCTGCAATGGGTGAAGAAGGTAATTGATGGTGGACCTGAAAGTTTTTGGATAAATGCAAAGAAAAATAAGAGAAATAAAGAGTTGAGAGGTAAGAGCAGTTCAAAAGACCAGCAGGGATTAAAACGCAGCACCTGTTGGCATAATGGTTTAGGTGTTTATGTTAGAAATACAAAGTCCAGGGTTTAATTCTTAGTTTTGGTCACTGTGTGGATATTTGCTAGGCATGTAATATTCTTCAGACTGATTGCCTAGTATTTATCTATGAACATGAAAACTTTCCAGCAGGATGTCTTTTGAGAAGCGGTAGAGACTGTAGGATAATTGATCACAAATCTATGGCACTGAAGTGTTTGCTTCTAAACTATTCACTGGGCAGATTAGAACTCATGCAAAGGGACAGGTGCTTGAATCCTTCAGTCCAGAAATAAAAGTTAGAGGGATGGAGCAGACACAGAATGTCATGTAGATGAGCATGTTGATATGGTGATTGTGTATGTTTTAGGGATGGTCCCAGTGATCCTCTGTGCTGTTCCACTTGTTGTATTCAGAATTTTTTTTTTTATGATAGTACACATATATTTAAATTTTTGGTGCTACAAAGTGTTTATGAAGACGTGCAAGGATGTGCTATAACAAATGGAACAAAGCCAGTCAAAATGAAGTGGATAATCTTACTGCATGCGGATAAGAAGTTTGGGATGAATGGCATGGTACCTTTAAGGCCAATACTGAGATCACGGAACTTACATCATTAATTGTTTTAATTGTTTTATTGTTGATTAGATAATGACTGTTTGGTTTGTATTTAAATGATGATTTTAGAATGCATTGTAATGATCTGATGAAGCATTGTATTGATGTGAAAGCGCTTACCTGATTAAAGTAGAGTGTTTTTGCCTAAAGTCATGTTCGGCTGGTTCTTCGTTATATCACTACAGTGTATCCCTGCCTGTAGGACTGGCTTTTTCCCACAGAATATCTGTTTTCCTTTGTTTACTATGCCATCTTCATAAATTATAAGTGGAAGACATGGTAGGAAATTAGGAAATTTGTTCATGAACACTAAGGATATAAGAGGAACAAAGTTGAGGCCTTATGGAACACATTTTTGTAGGGTCTGTTACAGTGGTAGCCTTGGAGCCATTTGGAACCAGTTTTGCTAATACCTGTTTCAATAAAATGATTTATGAGGAATATGTAGATCAGTGTGTATATTGAACCTAGTCAGCCACAGTAGCTAGATTGCACTTGCATATAAGTTACTGAGCACTTGTGAGATGAGTGTCATTTTGTGTAGTCAGCCAGTTTGAATGTAAGCTTGACCGGAGTTGCACATGTAAGTGCGTTAGAAGTAATGAATCAGTCAATAAGCATCTGAAGTCTGGTATTTATGTACAAATTACAGCTCCTGCTGTGTGCTTGCACAGTAACTGACTTAAATGCTTTCCGTGCCTCAGTGTCTCATTTGAATACATGAGACATGTGACATGGTGTCAGAATGGAATCCGAAGTTGAAGCAGCTCGCAAACCATAAGGCACACAGTTAAAAGTGGAGCAATATCCAGGAGTGAACTCGTAAACAGGCCAGTGGTTATTTGAAGGTACTTAAACTTGTTTCAAATGATTTTCAGTCACCAAACATGTGGCATAGCACTCAGTGTTCAGTGTTTAAGTGTTCAAAATCATTTCTGAGATATTCGAAATGTCCGAAATAGCACCATAATGATTAAAGTGTTTGAAATCATGTCCAAAGTGTTCAATTGTTCAAAAAGGCTAAAATGTTTGAATTTTTTTGCAATGTATGACTTTTCTGCAGTAACTAAGACTTTTCAAAGTGTCCAGAGTGTCCGGAGTGTTCAAGATATTTGTAGTGTTAAAATAAAGCATTTTCAAAGAGATTGTTGTGCATTTGGGCAAAATTACAAGTACCAGGTCTATACTTATGTTTAAAAACAATTTGTTGTTATGGCAGAGGGATTTTACAGGCCTGATCCGCTGGTGTTTGAAAATAATATTGCAGAAAATTGGCAAGTGTTTGAGCAAGAATATGATATTGTCATACAGGCTGCATTTTCTGATAAAAACGCACGTATAAAAGCATTTATACTTCTCAATTTAGCTGGCTCAGAAGCCATTGAGCATGAATGTTCATTTGTGTATACACCTGCCATGTATGCAGGGGAGGAGGAGGAGAACCACCATATTGTGATACAGGCTGAAACGTGGGAAGACCCCAAGTGCTTAAAACATAAACTGAGAAAAACGTGTTACCCTCAAAAGGATATTACAATGGAAAGGCATACATTTTACATCAGAAATCAAACGCCTGGTGAAACTATTGCAGCATATATTACCGACTTAAGAAATAAAGCAAAAACTTGCAGAATTGGTGATCTAAGAGATGAGTTGATAAAAAATTATTTTGTATTTGCTGTTAATAATGATGCAGTGAGAATGATTTTGCTTTGAGATACTGAATTAACATTGAGCAAAGCCATTGAGATTTGCCAAATATATGAGATGACAGAAAAGCATACAAATATGCTTACGAATGAGAAAAGCATGTCTGCAGCATCTGCTATTGTGAATATTGATAGTGTACAGCAGAAAATTAAGATAGAAAAGAAATATAAACTGAAGGGAGCCATACCCAACCTCATTGTTAACTGTCGCAATTCTGGAGGAAGTCATGAACCTAAACAGGAAAAGTGTTTAGCTTTTGGTCAGCAATGTCATAAATGTAAAAAGTGGAATAATTTCAAAAGGTTTTGCAAGTCTAAAGTGTCACAGACTTAAATTAAAAGAGAGTATCCGAAGAAGCAAGCAAATCAGATAGAGACTGCAGCAAACCCCGAGAGCTGTGAGCAAACATTCTATGTTGATGGTGGCTCTGTGTTCAATGAAACAGTTAATACAGCAGACTATCAGTTGTCATCAAGGAGTGAAAAATTTTGTACTCTGCAAATTTATGGGAAACCCGTAGAGTTTAAAGTAGACCCTGGATCTAAGTGCAACGTTATGTAAGCACAAATGTTTGCTAGAGTAAAAGCTGGTGAGAAATTGATTCAGCAAAGTGTGCAAAACTAGTTGCTTATGGTGGTGAAGAGATTCAAATTGATGGCACAGTAGTCCTTTCATGCTACTCTGCTGGAAACATCTATGACTTGCATGGTCAAAAACACATGCACTCACTGTTAGGCCTCAAAGACAATCTGAGAATGGGACTGATTTAATTTAATAAAGAAGTTCCCCATATAAGTATCAGTAACAACGATAGTTTTACATAGAATATTTTTAGTGAATAAATATGCTGACAGTTTCAAATATGAGCTTGGTAAACATCCAGTCACATATTCCATGAAGTCAAACCATGAATCATATTCCATGAAGTCAAACCATGAAATAAGTCCACTTGTCAGAACACAGGATTCCAGGAGCAATGCAGAGTAAAGTAAAAGCAGAACTAGACAAAATGATGCATTTAGGTGTCCTTACTCCAGTAGAAGAACCCTCTAAATGGGTATCCTCCATGGTCATAGCTCATAAAAAAAGCTTAGATGATATTCGAATATGAATTGATCCAAGGCACTTAAACAAAGCACTTAAGCATCCTCATCATCTGATGCATACAGAAGAAGAGGTAGCTGCTCTTATGCAAAATTCCACTGTTTACTCAGTCTTAGATGCAAAAAGCTCTTTTTGGCAAATTTTGTTGGATCGTAAATCTTCATTGTTAACTACATTCAGTACACCATTTGGTAGATACAGTTTTCTGAGAATGCCATTCAGCATCAGTTCTGCCAGTGAAGCCTTTCAATGTGCCATGAAACAAATGTTTTATCCATGTGCTGTTATAGTAGACGATATTATTGTTGGAGGCAATGGTGAAGACAAACATGAAAGAAATCTCAGGAAAGTTCTAAACAGTGTACGTGAAGTAAATCTTAAAATGAATCCTCAGAAATGTAAATTCAAGAAGTTACTAATGTGGATCATTTGTTTACAAGCTCTGGCTTACAACCAGATCCATCCAAGCAAACAGCAATTGTGGAAATGCCAGTTCCAGAGAATGCTACATCTTTACAGCGTTTTCTAGGTATGGTCAACTATTTAGGAAAGTTCATCCCAGACTTGAGTGAGCTTTCTGCACCATTACATGAGTTGATACACAAAAATGTAAACTGGTCCTGGTTGGAACAACACCACAGAGCATTTGATATTCTGAAGCAGAAAATTGCCACTCCACCCACATTGAGATATTATGATGTTAACAAACCTGTAACTCTTTCTTGTGATGCTTCAAAGCACGGCCTTGGTGCAGCATGTCTTCATGAAAGGAATACCAGTAGCCTATGCGTCAACACTTTAACCCAAACTAGGATGTATTATGCACAAATAAAGAAAGAATGTTTAGCAGTAGTGTTTGCATGTTTGAAGTTAAGTGATTATATTTATGGCAGACCTATCCAAATGGAGACTGATCACCAACCACTAGTGACAATTTTGAAAAAGCCAATGCATACAGCCCCAGCTCAATGGCAATGTACAATGTCAAAAAGTACAATTTCAATCTTCTTCTTCTTTCGGCTGTTCCCATTAGGGGTTGCCACAGTGGATCATCTGTTTCCATTTCTTCCTGTCCTCTACATCTTGCTCTGTCACACCAACTACCTGAATGTCCTCTCTCACCACATCTATAAACCTTATCTTAGGCCTTTCTCTTTTCCTCCTATCTGGCAGTTCCCTCCTTAGCATCCTTTTCCCAATATACCCAGCATCCCTCCTCAGCACATGTCCAAAACCAATGCAATCTCACCTCTTTAGCTTTGTCTCCAAACTGTCCAACCTGAGCTGACCCTGTAATACACTGATTTCTAATCCTGTCCATCCTAGTCACACCCAATGCAAATCTTAACATCTTTAACATTGCCCCCTCCAGCTCTGACACCTGCTTTTTTATCAATGCCACCATCTCCAACCCATATAACATAGCTGGTCTCACTACCCTCTTGTAGACTTTCCCTTTCACTCTTACTGGTACCCGTCTGTCACAAATCACTCCTGACACTCTTCTCCACCCACTCCACCCTGCCTGTACTGTCTTCTTCACCTCTCTTCCACACTCACCATTACTCTGAACTGTTGATCCCAAGTATTTAAACTCATCCACCTTCACCACCTCTACTCCCTGTATCCTCACCATTCCTCTATCCTCCCTCTAATTCATACACATATATTCTGTCTTACTCCTGCTGACCTTCATTCCTCACCTCTCTAGAGCATATCTCCACCTCTTCAGGGTCTCCTCAACCTGTTCCTACTCTCACTACAGATCACAATGTCATCTGCAAACATCATAGTTCACGGGGATTCCTGTCTGATCTCGTCTGTCAACCTGTCCATCACCAGTGCAAATAAGAAAGGGCTCAGAGCTGACCCTTGATGTAATCCCACCTCCACCTTAAACGCATCCATCACTCACACCGCAGAGCTCACCACTGTTACACTACCCTTGTACATATCCTGTACCACTCTTACATACTTTTCTGCCAGTCCTGACTTCCTCATACAATACCACAACTACTCTCTAGGTACCCGGTAATATGCTTTCTCTAAGTCCACAAAGACACAATGCAACTCCTTCTGACCTTCTCTATACTTCTCCATCAACACTCTCAAAGCAAAAATTGCATCTGTAGTGCTCTTTCCCATTATGAAACCATACTGCTGATCACTAATCATCACCTCCCTTCTTAACCTAGCTTCCACTACTCTTTCCCATAACTTCATGCTGTGACTGATTAATTTTATCCCCCTGTAGTTACTACAGCTCTGCACATCACCCTTATTCTTAAAAATCGGTACCAAAACACTTTTTCTTCACTCCTCAGGCATCCTTTCACTTTCCAAGATTTTATTAAACAATCTGGTAAAAAACTGTCATTTCTCCTAAACACCTCCATGCTTCCACAGGTATGTCATCTGGACCAACAGCCTTCCCATTCTTCATCCTCTTCATAGCTATCCTTACTTCCTCCTTGGTAATCTGTTGCACTTCCTGATTCACTATCCCCACATCATCCGGCCTTCTCTCTCTCTCATTCTCTTCATTCATCAGCCCCTCAAAGTACTCTTTCCATCTGCTCAACACACTCTCCTCGTTTGTGAGTATGTTTCCCTCATTATCCTTTATCACCTTTACCTGCTGCACATCTTTCCTAGCTCAGTCCATCTGTCTAGCCAATCGGTACAGGTCCTTTTTTCCTTCCTTAGTATTGAACCTTTCATAGAACTCTTCATACGTCTTATCCTTACCCTTTGCCACCTCTTTCTTTGACATACGCATCATCTCCTTATACTCCTGTCTGCTTTCTTCATCTCCCTGACAATCCCACTTCTTCTTTCTCTGTATACTCTCCTGTACTTCCTTGTTACACCATTAGGTCTCACCAAGCACCTTTCTAGCTGTATCCCTTACCAGCTCTGCTGTAGTTACCCAGCTATTCAGTACCTCTTCACTGCCAGCCAGTGCCTGCCTTAACTCTTCTCTGAACTCCACCTCACAATCACCCTTTTTCAACTTCAACCATTTGATCCTTGGTGCTGCCCTCACACTCCTCCTCCTTTTCTTGATCACCACGGTCATCCTGAAGACCACCATCCTATGCTGCCTAACTACACTTTCCCCTGTCACCACTTTACAGTCTCCCATCTCCTTCAGACTGGCCCTCCTGCATAGGATATAATCCACCTGTGTGCATCTTCCTCCACTCTAGTATGTCACCCTATGCTCCTCCCTCTTCTTAAAATATGTATTCACCACAGCCCTGTCCATCCATTTTGCAAAATCCACTACCATCTGACCTTCTGCATTCCTCTCCTTAACACCATACCTACCCATCACTTCCTCATCACTTCCTCATCCCCTATGTTCCCTTCGCCAACATACCCATTGAAATCTGCTCCAATCACCACTCTCCCACCCTTGGATACTCTCACCACTACTTCATCCAACTCACTTGAAAGTTTTTCTTTCTCATCCATTGCACACCCAACTTGTGGAGCATATGCACTAACAACATTCATCATTACACCATCAATTTCGAGCCTCATAAACATCACTCTAGCCAACACTCTTTTCACCTCTAAAACACTCTTGGCATACTGTTCCTTCAGGATAACCCCTACCCCATTTCTCCTCCCATCTACACCATGATAGAACAATTTGAACCCACCCCTGGTACACCTGGCCATACTGCCCTTCCATCTGGTCTCTTGCACGCACACTGTATCAACCTTCCTTCTCTCCATAATATCAGCTAGTTCTCTCCCTATACCAGTAATACTGCCAACATTCAAAGTTCCTACCTCACTATCACACTCCTAATCTTCCTCTTCTCTTTCTATCTTCAGGCATGCCTTCCCCCTCTTCGTCTCCTTCTCCTTCGCCAAAACAGTAGCCCAATTTCTGCCAGCACTCTGTTGGCTAACAGTACTGGTGATGGTCATTGTTAACCCAGGCCTTGATTGATCCAGTATGGAAATCTGTATTGTTGTCTGCATATGTCATTTGGCAAAAGTTTTACACCAGATGCCCTTCCTGATGTAACCGTCCCCATTTATCCAGGCTTGGGACTGGCGCAAAGAAATGCACTGGATCGTGCATCCCCAGTGGCTGTGTTGCAAAAGTACAATTTCAATATTGTTTACAAAAAGAGCAAACACTTGTACCTTGCTGATGCTTTGTCACACACACCCAGACAAATGACAGAGCAGCATGACAATGACCTAGCAGACTTTGAAGTAATGGAAGCAGAATTTTTTCAAGCCTTGATGTTGATGTGCTTGATGAACTAAGAAATCAGACAGCTTCAGATCCAATTCTCCAGAAGCTAAAAAACATTATCAGTCAAGAATGGCCAATATGGCAAACCAGTTTACCACTTGACATTCAACAGTATTTTCCTTAAAGAGATGAGCTCATCGTGATGAAAGATGGAATCATCATGAGTTGTCCAAAAATGGTAATTCCTAAAGCCTTACAACAGAAATATAACAAAAACCTTGCATTGTGGTCACCGAGTTACTGATTCAACCAAATTAAGTGCAAGAGGCATTGTCTTTTGACCTTCTATGTCCAAAGATATAGAGAAGGAAACTCTAGCATGTTCAATTTGCAACAGCACCAAACCACATCAACAAAAAGAACCACTTCAGCTACACCAAATTCCCGCATTACCATGGTCAATGATTGCCACAGATATTTTCAAATGGAATAGTAAACATTACTTGGTATTAGTAGATTCTTACTCAAAATGGCTTGAAATTGACCTGCTTCCTAACTTGATGTTCAACACAGTCATTACAAAATTGAAAAGACATTTTTTTTTCTCCATGGCAGTCCGCACAAAGTCATGTATGACAATGGTGCACAGTTTACTAGTCAGCAGTTCAAGAGGTTTGCTGAGACATGGGACTTTGTTCATGTTACCAGTAGTCCTGAGTATCCACAATCCAATGGTTTAGCTGAACAGGCAGTTCAGAATGCAAAACACTTATTGGAATAATCCAAGAGAGATGGTGCCAATGTTTTACTTAATTTATTCAAACTCAGAAACATTCATTGAGACAACTTACTTCATCAACCTGCTCAGAGATTAATGTCCAGACAGATTAGAACAACTCTTCCAATCAGCAAACAATTGTTAGTACCAAATGCAAAAAAACAACAGAATGGTCAAGGCTCACCTTTTGAGAAAACATCAGTCAAAAAAGTTGTATTATGATAAGACCAGTAAACCTCTTAGACTATTACCACAAGGACAAGTTGTGAGAATGCAAATATCCAAAGGATATGACCAAGTGGGAATCATGAAGAACATTTGTGAGGAACTGAGATCTTACATCATCCAACCTGAAGGAATGGATTTCAGAAGGAATCGTAGACATGTGTTACCTGTCTCCGAATCAGTGAGCAGCAGATTGCCTGTGCTGACACCTCTTATTCCCAGAGTGACTTGTCAACTGTTCAAATTCAAAAGGACAGTGTTCTTTCTTCAAACAATTTTGATGTAAACCCTGATGTTCCAGTTTTGAAAGAGTCCCCAGAGACTGTCTCTGTTGCTAAAGCCAATCAGAATTTCTATGTAACTAGGTCGGGTAGATTTTCAAAACCAAATCCTAAATACGCAGCAATTTGGACTTGAAGTCAGTTTTGTTTTGTTGAAATGTTGAAATAATGCCTAGCTCTTAAATATGCCTTTGTTCTTGTATTTTGCAATGTCAAACAAAATTAAAGAGGGAGGATGTAGATCAGTGTGTATACTGAACCTAGTCAGCCACTGTAGCTAGATAACACTTGCATATTAGTTACTGAGCACGTGCAAGACCAGTGCCATTTTGTGTAGTCAGATAGTGTGAATGTAAGCTTGACTGGAGACGCACATGTGAAGTGTGTCAGAAATAATGAATCAGTCAGTAAGCACATGAAGTCTGAAGTATATGTAAGAATTACAGCTCCTGATGTGTGTTTGTGTAATAAACGACTTAAACATATTCCATGCCTCAGTGTTTCATTTGAAAACAAGGGACATGTAAAAGAATAGACATTCTACAAGATTAAAGACCTTTGATAGGTATGCAAAAAGATTGTCAGTGAGGTTACCTTTATCCACACTGAGTAGAATTCTACCATTTACTTCCTGTGTAAGCTAACTGTCCAAAAACCTGCTCAAAAGCAATGTTGTATCTGAGAAAGCAGTTTGTATTGGTCTATATTTTGTGACAGTTAATTGGAAGGATATAATTATGGGACAGAAATTAGATGCATTATTTGATGATGGGTGTTTTTGTAGAGGTTTTACTCGTGTTAGAAATTAGTGATATGGAAGAGTATAGATTTCATAAGGAAAATTCTTACCTTTTGAATTTTGTGACATTATTTAAAGAGTTAACAGCTGCACCAAATGAATGACTGGAAATGCATACAGCATATCCTGACCTTGCAAAAGCAATCAACACTATTCCACATAAGAGAATAACTGACAATAAAATATCTAAATATAAATCCATATGTTATTCAGTGTGTAAAATACTGATTAAGCAACGGTGTGTAACAAGTCATGCGGGTGACCTATCTACCCAGATGTGCATCACCAATGGCATCCTACTGTACTAGAGCCACTTTCTTTTGGACTATTCTTCTGAGACATCAAAGTAGGAAATGGGCTATATGTTGCCAAATATGTTGATGACTGCAAACAGGGTAATATAATTGCTTCAACAAAATGATGAAGTTCTTCAAGATGGTCTGAAAAATGCATGGTTGTCACATTAGAAAGATATTCTCACCTTTAATATCAGTAAGTGTAAAATCAAGAGACTTGGCAAAAAGAGAAAATTGTTTACAGAACTGACAGTCAAATCATACAATAAAATAGCCATATCATTAAGAATCTAAGAACAGTGTAGACAACAGTTTAAACTTTGGCCAGTGAGTATTTTCCAACATCAAAAAAGCATATTCTGTAGATTATACAATTCAAAAGGGCATGTCTAGTCACTCTTGGGAGATCACTGTAATGCTTTTTAACTTACTGAACTGATCCACAATCCATTATTGAATGCAACTTTGTATCTTATGGTTCTGTAACAAGTACCATAAAGCAACTTGAAAAAAGTACACTTCTTTACTAGGAAAAACATGTAAAGTTTTCAAAATCTGAACTACTCAGAAAGGTTTCAGGAATTGTTTTTTGTATTCTTCTTTTTATAGTTTACTTAAAAGTGACATCTGCATGGTCTATAAAGTACTGTCTAATCTGGTTCTAACAAAACTAACAACAAGTTGGGAAACCTTGTACTAAATACAAATATCAAGAAGAGAAAATATGCAACATGTAAATTACATATTGCCTTCCAAAAGTCAGTCATTAACATCTGTCAAAAATAATCCTCATTAAACCTGTCTCTGTGGCCCAGAAGGATAACATTTTGATTACAAACTAGACTATATTAGACTGATTAGCAGCACAGGAAGCTGGAAAAACTGGGTAGGGTGGAATGAGACACATGCAGCTTATGTTGGTGCACTCATGTGGATGGAGGGAATTATGGTGACTCCTTCCCCTATAGTGACCTGGTGCTCCAGGGACTGGCACACGCTGCCCTCCATGAGAAGAGGCGGAGGAGAGGCATAAGTGGGACCTGCCCTAGATGGTAATGGTAGTCTTTGTGGAGCCATGTCAAGAATCAGATACACCTTTGAATCAGCTGCATAGGTGATACCCCACAATGATGTGGAAACCCATGTCACTACCAGAGGATGAGGTTAGGGCCACACAGCAAAAATGCCCTGATAGCTGCCAGTATGATGACTTCACAATTGGCTCTTTCCTCTTGGGAAATAAATATGCTGGGAATGGCTCTCAACCTTGGAGGAATGAATGGACCAAGGTTGAGGGAGTGGATGGTTGACAGGCACAGGGGTGCCAAAAAATAATAATAATGTTCTTCATTGGAACACCTGAGAGTGTGCATGTGTGCATGTGTGTGTGGGGGAGTGAGTACAGTAGTATAAATACACCTTGACTCTCCCCTGAAAAGAGGCAACTAGTCTAGTGAGATTAACCTGGTCAGCAAAGAATAAATAAATAAATACAATTCAAGTACCAAAAGGGAAATTGGCTACACTTAAAGTGGCCTGCAAGAGCAGCTAGCCTAGTATTTGCCTATGCACCTATTGGTTCCTTCTATTTAATATGCTGTCTTGTTGCACATTATTAGTTCTCTATATTGCCAAAATATATAAAATAAATGTGTCCTTAATTCAACATAATAAACTTATCTTGCTAGTGCCACATCAAACAAAACCTGTTGTTTCCATCACAAATCGAATATGAGTAATTGCCTCAGTGAGTAAATAATCTGAATATATGAGAAGACCTGCTTTGCTTGCTTGCTTTTATTGCCCTGAAATTAGTTTGAAATGAGCTAAAGTCATCACACAATATAACAGACACATGCTCCTCGGTCATGTAGGCATACACCTAGGTATGTATACATGGATTCACTTTACAAGCTTGAGATACTTAAATATCGAATTTCAGTATCTCGGGATGAAAGTGTCAAAACTACACTACATCAAAAATGTAAAAAAAATGAATGTCAAAATACTGAAAGCTCATAGTATTGAATTTTCAGTATGTGTCCCTCTGTTTTTAACACACCCTCAACCACACAAACAAATACAAACACAACACCTTCCTACCCACACTACAACAAACCAAAACAACATACACACACACAAACAAAACCCAACCAATGTATGTATAAGCAGGGGGGAAAATACCCCTGCATCCTCCATGTGTGCGGCTGTGCCTCCCACACCCCTGCTACTTATATATACAAACTCTGAGGTCGCACTAACAGGAATCAGACAACAAAACCCACCACTACGCTCTCTACACAAACGCATTCTACACATGTACAAACATCACCACTTTCAACACTTACACACTCACCCTCTTACCAACCTACCCTAACCTAAACCTAAAAGCTCCCAACACACTTAAATAATCACAAATCCCTACCCAAAACCCTTAAACAACAAACACTTACCTGAATGTTCGCTTATAACCACACATCGGCAGCCATCTCTATATCCCAGACCACACTGCAATGTAAAGACACAGCAAACCAGAACTAAAACACTGCACCACCACAACCGCAGATTCGATAATTTAACATTCGTTGAAATGCTGTTTCTACTAACTGACTTTCGACACTTTCGTCTCGAGATACTGAAATTTGATCTTTGAGTATCTCGAGTTGTAAAATGAATCTGTATACATACATGCTATTGCTATGCCTGACACTGCTTGCAATGTAACTTATATAGCAGACATACTGATAGTTGTTCATAACAAATATTGTAAATATACATATTTGACATCAACCAAATAGTCAATTCTATACCTATAAGCCAGTTGGAATCAATCCCGATGTGCTGTTCTCAGAAATAAATATAACACCTCATTTAATTTTTCTTTTGCATGATGTTCATAGATAGTTACCAGGCATGTGGTCAAAGAGAAACCTAGTCCAATTTCCCCAGACCACTGTCTGATTAAATGATGTGCAGAGAATTACATGGCAGGCAAATGGAAGCAATGGAAACCAAACCCAGTACTACATGAATTTGGCTGTTAACTCACAGCCTCAGTCCTCTATGTTAACTGTCAGACAGTAAACACAGATTATTGTACGTTTAGTTACCTCTTCTGCCCATGTACTTAGGCAGACTGTCTGGGATGTCTTACTACACTTTTCATAAGAGCCATTAATAGATACAGCTGAATAACCTAAACAGGTAATTTTAAAACTGCAAATGTTAACACATTCAAAATATATATTTACATTGAACAAAATATGTTTTCTAGCTTTTTGAAGGTAATCATGGTTTAAAAGGACATATAATGCCCTTAACATACTAAAAGATAATTCATTCAAAATGCAGAATCATCTATATTTTAACCCAAGTACTTTTTTATGTTTTTTGCCTAAAATATCTTATTTGTTTAAACAGTACTTGAAAATAATAGGAATAGGAGGTTGGGATCTGGAATAATGGTTAAGATGTTCACCTCACAAACACACCTTTCAAAGGAAAAGTGGATAGGCTTAAAATGGCCCACAAGGGTAGCTAACCTAGCACCTAGCGATGAATGCCTAAAATATTATGTGTAATTAATGAGTAAATGAAATATAAAGATACATTTCTACATTTTCCTCCCTTTTGCATACTGATCTAACAGAACAGCTGCCACATTTAATGCTTTGCCCCCCTGCTCCACCTTAGTAATGCATGCTATCCCTAGCCCTAACCCTGCTCCTAATAATATACAGCTTACCTTAAAACAGCCCTTTCTATGACACTACCATTGCACATGACAGCTTGGACACTACATACACACACCCTAAATCTAACTCCTTACCTAACCCTCACCCTAACCCTCAATCATTCACACTCACATGCACACAAAATCTATCCCCCTTCCCTAACACTTACCCTAACCCTAAAACTCACACAAACTCTTTCCCCTTACTTAAGCCTTAGTCCGGCCCTAAAACACACACACTTGCACACAAGCTCATAACACCAGTCCTTTGTTTGTCAGCCAAACAGAAGCCGCCCAAACCCGCTTTTGGACAAACAGTCCTTTGCTCAAAACGTACAGTAGTTTACTTGCTTTGCAAAAACAGGTGCCAATCAAGTGAACTGCAACCATATACCAAATGGAAGTATATACAGTATATAAACATGTGTATGTGTATAGACATACATATACACACACACACATATATATATATATATATATATATATACACACACACACACACACACACACACACACACACACACACACACACACACACACACACACACACACACACAAATGTAAGAGACAGAAATGACTGACATAAATTGAGCAACAGCACAGATTTGTGTCTGCACATTTGTGAGAACCTCAGTTGTTTGAATTCAAGCTTTATACAGTGTAGCTATTTAGGAGCAGGCAGGAAACTTAATGTTAGACTGAAAACATGGAGGTTTTGAAAATGTGCAAGCCTGTGTTGTAGCTGGTAATGTCTGTTTTATTTTTATTTACATTTTGATGACCATGTTATTATCACTAAGCCAATGACCTCTTTTCAGGGGAGATCTAAGGTGTATTCATACTGACTGAAGGAAATTTGGCTTCTGCACTGGGGACTTCCCCTACTCTTTTGGTAAGTGCCATGGAATCCTTTAAATGCACCTCAGCGACCACCATCTCAGGCAAAAGGGGCTTTTGCTTAACACTTTACCTGAAGGATGACACACTCAAGAGTGCAGCAGCTCCTCATGCTGCACTGCCATGTCAGTATTAGAAGATTAATCCAGCTACCTGGTGTGGGAAGAGAACCCACAGCCTATTTGTGAGTTGGGGTTAGGTTAGGGAAAGGAATAGATTTATTGTTGTGCATGACTGGTGCTGTTAATGTTCTGTGTCCTTTTGTCTTGATTAGTGGTGCTGTTGGGGAAAGGTTTTTCTTGCATCATAAAGTATAGGATTAAGATTAGCATACATTAGTAAAGTAGTGCAGAGGGGTGAAGCAATAAGCCTGTCATTTTCCTCCAGTACATTTGACAAGGTTTATAAAAAATCTACACTGTTGGATGACAAAGTCTGAATGCTTTTCACCACAGATTAATTAAATTTTGTCATAGTTATCTTTCATCAGAATCAGTCTTTCTAACAAACCTCTCCTTCACTGCTGCTCCGTTTCTAACCACTAGAAGCTTGCTAAAGTACTTGCTCTCTCCAGTGATAATATTATGGTACAATTATTCACCTCTTATTCCATTTATCTTACCACCTCTTTCCAAAACTCACTGAATCTGCAATATCGTCTCAGACTTATAACTATTTAGTCAGGTGTGGTCTCTTTTATGATTAGCAACATGGGTTTTGCCCAAGTTTGGATGCAAATACTGCATTTTTTAGTCTAATCAATACTTTTTTTACTTATATATGGCTCAAGATGAGATTACTGATATTCATAAGTTCTGTGCTCAAGCTTATGAACTAATACTGGCCTACAAGAAGCTTGCCTGTTGTAACCCAATGCTGATATTTTCTGCTATCCATGAATGCATCAGGATTTGATCTGAAGGAGGTTAATGACTGATTTGTCTGATTTTAAGTGTAACTACTCTATAATAAAAGCGGCGGAAAATAGGATGGCTAAAACAGACTAATACAAACTAAAAAAGCCACTGTGGGCTGATGCAGAGAGAAACAGAGGTATAAACCAAAAATATGTAATCTCCAACGACTTTAAAATAAGCCATCAGTTTATTAAATAAAATACACTACCAATGAATAAAGTTAAGTGGTTTCATCCATATAGAACAAAGAGTGGGATTTCATTAGAACAAATGCACAAACATAATGCCATCCTTAAGCAGGAACTAAAATCAAGTAATTAATCAATTAAACATCATTAATAAGAATACCAAAGCTAAATTCTTAAAGAGAAACCCCTGGATTCAGTCCTGTACGGAAGTGACCGTTTAGGAGCAGCACAGCAGGGTGCCATGCATATTAATGAAGGCATGCTGCCTGTGCTCCTAAACGGACAAAGAGCGTGGATGAGTGCAGGGGACGTGTCTGAGAGCAGAGCTCTCACAATATACATGGCCCTGCAATCAAGAACTGCAGTTTAGCTATAACAATGAGCGAGACCACTCATTAAGGGTTGCATACCCCCAGCAACACCCCCCAAGTTTATAAGAGCAATAGTTAAAATATAATAATATAAACAAGTAAATTTTTTTTAATCAAACAGATAAAATTTAACCGTAGGTGCGCAGGTTTGCCCATTGCTTAGCTATATATATATATATATATATATATATAGGTTCATAGGTTCATAGGTAGATACTAGGCTATCTGCCCTAGGGCATTTATAAGCCTAGCCAGAGTGTATTTGGCTTCCGCCTCCCTATTAGATTAGCCTACTGTGCCTCTGTAAAGTAGGTCACAGAAGGTACCCTTTTAAGATTAGTTTACTGTGCCTCTGTCTAGCAGGGACACTGGGAAGATCCTAGGGGTGAATTTGCGATTTCCCATCCACGCGTCCAAATTTCGCTTGAAGAGGGTCAGCAAGGGGCTATGTCTAACATGAATTGGGATTCTATTCCAGAGTGAGGGGAGCCTCTGGGAAATTAATCTGTCCCTCCAGCATGTCCTATTTATTTTTGTGCTGAGGTTTAGGTCCCTGGAGCATGCAGCTCTAAGGGACTTGGATTTTTGAGGTGGAGCATGTCCATTAATTCTGGGATTGACATGGCTTTGTACGTCAGGCATAGATCGCCTCTGAATATGCAGTAAGCAACTGAGTAGAGCTGGAGTTTCTTTAGTCGAGCTGCATAGGACATCTGTTTGTAGCCCATGATCCTCTTGGTGAGGTACTTTTGGGGTCTCTCCAGATGCTGCAGGTGTCGGGTAAGGTACATCCCAAAAGGGGCAGTGTATTCAATTATGGGCCTGATGAGTGACGAGTAGAGGGGCTCAATGACCTCTCTTGATCTAGATGCGAACCCTTTCATGATAAGGTGGGCTATATAGAAGGTCTTTCTAACCACTTTGGCAACGTGATTATCAAAGGAGAGATTACTATTTATGTTTGTCCCCAAATCTCTACTTCTTCCGTACTTAATGGATTACCACCTATGTGGTAATTTGTGGGCACCTTGTTTTTCCCAAAGGGGATGACTATGCACTTTTTAGCATTTAGCTTGAGGCCGTGGCTCTGGCACCAAGCATCCATCTCTGTGAGACCCTTTTGGAGGATGCTTGTGTCAGCTAGAGATTCAATTATGGCCCCCAGTTTGCAGTCATCTGCGAACTTTGTCAGCCATAATCCCTCTGTGTTAGCCTGAACCTCAGAGAAGTATATACCGTACAAGAGAGGTCCCAGAACTGAGCCCTGTGGGACGCCACTTGTAACTGGTTTGGATTCGGACATGGCACCTGCGATTCTGACCATGTGGGTTCTATCTCTGAGCCAGTTTACAACCCATCTTGTGATATAGGGGTTGATATTTAAGCTGGTAAGCTTATTTATGATACCCGAGTGGGGTATTGTGTCGAAGGCTTTTGCGAGGTCCAGGTAGGCTGTGTGGACTACCTTGCCCTCATCTATGGCTTTGGTAACTGTTACAAAGAAATCAACTAGGTTTAAGAGGCAAGATCTGCCCTTAACAAAGCCAAATTGCGTTGGGTCCAGTGTCTGGAGGTTCCCTATGTCTTTGTTTATGAGTTCCATGATAATACGCTCCATAGCTTTACAGACCAGACTAGTCAGGCTTATGGGGCGATAGTTTCTGGGGTCCATTGTGGCACCACCTTTGTGGAGTGGGACCACTGTAGCTGTACGCCATTCTTTGGGTACATATCCTGTAGTAAGGCTAAGTTTGAACAGTGACTTAATGTGAGGGTTCAGTTCTTCTTGTAGCTCATGTAAGACACAGCCTGGGACACTGTCCAGTCCCATAGATGCTGTGTTTTTTGCTTTGGAGAGGGCAGCTTTCACCTGTGCATCTGTGATGTCAGGGAGGTTACATTCAGTTGGGATAGGCATTTGCTCCTTTGGGGGGGAAGGGGGGGAGAAGTTTGCGCTGAATCTGTCTGCCAGGATGTTCGCTATGTCTGTAAGTTCATATATTTTGTACTGTTATGCAACAATTCAGAGCATATCTGGGAGTTTCCGCCCATGTTCCTGACATAACTAAAGAAGGCCTTGTGATTATCTTTAGTGTCTAGGGCAATTTTTCTTTTGAAACTGGCCTTTGATGATTTTATGAGGGATCGAAGTTTCTTGCTAATACTGATCAGAGATGCCTTCCCTTTTTGGGATTTTGCTCTGTCATGTAGTAGCTTCCTCCTTCTGTTGTATAGCTTATTTATGGCCGGGGTCCACCAGACCGGTCTCCTGTTTTGGAGGAGTGAGTTTTGGTTTTATTTGGGATAGCACGATCCATGCATTCCTGCAGGTGCTCATAGAATGCATTTGTAAAGGATTCTGCGGATTGGGCTGTATTATCCTCTGGCCCAGGGGCTTTGAAGGATTCCACCTCAGTCTTGAGAAGTGCAAAGTTGGCTTTTGAGAAATTCTTTACAGTGATTTCCTTGGCTGGGGGTGGGGACGGGATATAGATGTCCAGGGAAATTTGTTTATGGTCTGATCTTACCAATGAGAGGTTTACCTCTGGTGTGGAACATAGAGTCCCCATGTTGGTGATGACCAGGTCCAATATGTTGTTCCCTCTTGTGGGAGTGGTGACCAGTTGTTCCATTGCGTTAGAGTTTATAAATTCAAGGAACCGTTGGGCAAGGGTGTTTGGGCTTGAGTAGTTTTCCCAGTCAATGTTTGGGTAGTTGAAGTCACCCAATAACATAGTGTTTGGAGAGACCTTCACATTCTCCAGTGTTCTCAGGAATGTCAAGTGTGGTTCCTGTAATAGGGAGGGTGTTCTGTAGCAGGCTACAAACTGAAAGGCAGTTTTGCCCACTGTTAGTTGCACATGGATGGTTTCCAATGCTTCGTGCAGTGCCACTAACCTGGAGGTGTAGGTATCTTTGATGAATATAGATACTCCACCTCCTTTTGTGCTTCGGTCCAAGTTTTGGGGCTGAAATGCATGGTATGAGTTATAACCTGGTAGTGCTGAGGTGCTCTCAGGAGCCTTGAACCAGGTTTCTGTTACTGCACAGACATCGATTTTTTCCATACTGAGGAGAGCCTCAAGTGCGTGCATCTTGAGGTTTAGACTTCTGGCATTGAGTAGCATTACCTCTAGTTTTTTTATCCTTGGGTTGTCTATGGAGGTGGGTTTGTCCTTTGAGCCTTGCCTAAAAAAGACACTATGGGGGTGGCAAGAGCCTTGGCCAGTATACAAAAGCCTAAGGGTGACAGGTGCAAGCCGTCCCTAGCAAAGCAATGTGGCTTGTCGAGCATGTCATCCCAGGCTGACAGACACTGGATCCCCTTTGAATGACACCAATACTTTAGCCAATTGTTGAAACTGATCATTTTGTCTTTATAATGTGGCATTATTCTTGGTGGGGGCAAGATGCTACTCAAGGTCAGGGTCATACCAGCCTGGGCTACATGGTCAGAGAGCGTCTCTATGTCTCTTTTCATGTAGTCCAGGGAGGTACGTCTCAGGTCATTCACACCAGCATGGACAATGACGGAGTCATACTTGTACTTGCTTTGGAGTCACCTGAGTGCTTGCGTTATGTGGCGGATCCTGGCACCTGACAGGCAGCTTACAGTGACCTTCTCCTTGTTCAGTCTGGTGAGCGGGACGTCAGTGTGCCGGACAATAGAGTCCCCTATAACAAGTGTATTTGGTGTGTTGTTTGGCCTTAAGAGCTGTGGTTGTGAGGCACACTGATTTTGTGAGATATGTGATTCATGGGTATTGTTGAGGGGTGGCTGTTGCTTGGATATCTGCTTAGGAGGTCTTTGCTGTTCAGGCAGAATTTTATTTAGAGCCTCCGAGTATGTTTTTGTGTGTTTATGTGTTGGGTATGCAGCTGCAATAGGTCTGTGTGAGACTGGATTTGTGGTGTGGGTGGTTACCTTTTCCTCCTGACTGACTGTGCCAGTCTTGGGTTGAGAGAGCTCTGCCTCCAGTTTGGCTGTGTAACTGTATCTCTCACATGTATTAGAGTTTGTAGTAGCAAAAACTGTCAGGATACACCACGAGAATAAAACGTAGATAAATCGTAAAAACTTCTTTATTCACATAAACACAGGGAACGGATAAGCGCTTTCACATGCTCAACGCATGCTTCATCAGATCAGTTAAACTAAATATTCAAAATCCTTATATACCCAACATTCACCAATCATATCTTCTGGTTAGGTTTGTGATTAAACAATTAATTAATTAAACATTCAAAATTTGTAACCAATCTATTCTCCATTATAGCTGTAAGTCTTAGAGCAGTATTGTTATTTGCCCTCTTTCAAAAGAACAGCATCGGATCTAACGCTCATTTCTTATGTGTATATAAAGATCATTATTAAACAGTGCTTAAATATGATATTATCTTATGATAAAAACTGTTAAAACATTCATAAAAACTTTGTTTGTAACATTTCAGATCCATTTAACTTCTGCTTGCAACAAATCTCATCAACAACAGCAAAACAACAGCAGCAAAATAAATGCAGAGAGCGACTTAAAGACAGGTATATCAATTGCAAGATGAAACATTGTTCCAGCTTTTCACGATAAAACATCAGTTGCTTTTAAGGGACTATTCTCCTAATCCAATATTTAAAGTGTATTTAAACCACTAAATAAGCATATATAATCAGAACTAACCTCTTTTTGTTGAACACTCAACATCTTAGTTACGACATATTGCATGAACCATGCTTCTCGCCTCACTTTATTGAAAACAATTTGAGCAAGGTAACTGTGTTACTAGATTCCTACTTGATCGCTTGTGCTTAGTGTATTTAGAATGCATAATGTATAAAAGTATATTCAACGTCTTCTCCACAGCATTAAGACGCTAATTAACTATTTACCTATGGTACGCTTCAAACCGTCAAATGACGCTAAACGTCTTGCGGCATTAGTTAACATGTGCGTCGTGATGGAAGCATTTCAGAAATATAAGCGTAGCTTTTACCAAAATACAAGTTACACAGTATTTTCAAACATAATCAAATTTTTATCGCTTTCATTGATTATATGAAAACTAGCTGCAATATAGAAAAATGAACAATCAAGTTCTATCAGAGATGAATATTAGTTAATAAATAATGAATGTAAAAAAGTGTAAAAAATATATATATATTAGAATATTACTACTAAAATAAATTTAATCACTTATATTCAAATTCATAAGCTTAATTACAAAATAGTTAATATTCATTAAGAGCTAACAGTTTATATAATTAAAATGAATATTAATAATATTTATAGATCAAAAATGAGTTATAAATAAAGTGTTATAATATGTTGGGGTAACAATGTATCTATAGATATAAACACATATGATTAAAATTACAACTGTGACTATGAGTGAAAAATATAAACGTTTGACTATATTAAATACCATTATAAACCATTTTATAATTAGTTCCATCAAACTCTTTCAACCCATGATTTATTTTACAAGATCTAATTACCTGCTATTACCTTCTCTCAAGTATAGGTCTCAAAGAAACTGAATTATTCAGTCCTGGTTCTTTGTGGGCTCCTGTTCTAAAAATCCAATTCAATTCAGTCTCTAGTAATCGGTTTACATTGTCACCTAATCTTTTACTAGTCTCCACTAGTTGAAGAACTCTAAATTTAAATTCATGAATGGGGTTATTAATAATGTGCTTCGCTAAAGCATTGATCTCAACTCTCTTGCGTATATCATAACAATGGTTATAAATACGCTCCTTCACTCTTCTTTTGGTCTGTCCAATATAAAAAGCGTCACAGAAAGTGCAGTTGGCCATATATATTAGATTACTACTGTTACAGTCAGCATATGTCTTCGGTTTAAATTCAAAAAAGCCCTTTGGGTGTCTATAATTCTGAGTGTGATTTATGTATTTACACATGTTACACTTCTTACAGGGAAACGTGCCTACTACATCTTGGGTTCTGATATTTCTGATATCTAATGTTCTAGAGAAAATTTCTTTCAAATTGTCACATGTTTTAAATATGAAAGTTGGTTTCTCACCTACTACTGATCTAATGTCTTCTGTCAGGGTTAGAATGTTCCAATTCTTCGTAATGATATTCCTAATGTGCTCATTATCATTAGTGTATTTCATTACATAAGTAACTCTGTCCTTACTAACATTTTCATTGTTATATTCTCCTATATAGCCTCTCTTGCTAGTTGCCTTATGCGTTCTACCTATTTTATTCTTCCTTATATCTATCAAGCTATCACTTAATTCTGTAGGTATACTAGCATTCCTTAACTCATTGATCAAATTTGGTCCATAGCCTCTATCTAAAAACATCTGGGTCATAAAATCTATTTCCTCTATTAATATGCAAGGATCTTTACACAATTTGGTCAGTCTCATAAATTGTCCTTTCACTATTCCTGCAAAAGTGTGTCTAGGATGCATACTAGTGTACTCTAATACATTATTTTTCCAACATTTCTTTCTGAAAATCCGGGAGACCAATTTTCTATTTTCATCAAAATATAAATTCACATCTAGATAGCTGATATTATCTTGTGAATATTCGTATGTGAATCTTAAAAAATCTGTTGTTGATTCTAAAAAATCAACAAATAATTTTAACTCATCTACAGTCCCCTTCCAGAACAGTACTACATCATCGACAAATCTTCTGTAAAAAATAATCTTTCTCATCCATTCATTTTCAAATAAGCATGTCTTCTATGAATGTTTTAACAGTTTTTATCATAAGATAATATCATATTTAAGCACTGTTTAATAATGATCTTTATATACACATAAGAAATGAGCGTTAGATCCGATGCTGTTCTTTTGAAAGAGGGCAAATAACAATACTGCTCTAAGACTTACAGCTATAATGGAGAATAGATTGGTTACAAATTTTGAATGTTTAATTAATTAATTGTTTAATCACAAACCTAACCAGAAGATATGATTGGTGAATGTTGGGTATATAAGGATTTTGAATATTTAGTTTAACTGATCTGATGAAGCATGCGTTGAGCATGTGAAAGCGCTTATCCGTTCCCTGTGTTTATGTGAATAAAGAAGTTTTTACGATTTATCTACGTTTTATTCTCGTGGTGTATCCTGACAGTTTTTGCTACTACAAGTACTTGAGTGTGTTTTGCTGCAAGGATACTTTAGGAGCGAACGATATTGGTATATTTCTATGTATTAGAGTTTGTTGGAAGGAGGAGAGGGTTGTCTGTGTACATAAGGCAATTGTAACATTGCTTCAAAATTCCCAGATTCACCAGCTGGACTGGAGAGTAGCCTTGAAACTGACCCTTGGACATACCAGATTACTATAGGGAACTGTTTTTTTACTGATCAGATGATTAGGAAAGGGAACTGATTTTTCACTTGATCAGGAAGGACCAGTCGGGAGTCTAATACTTATGAGAAGTCAAGGAGAATAAAATATGCTGCAGCTTAAATGGCACAAGAAGATAAATATCAAAATATATGCAAATGAAGCAATACTGCAACAGTGTACTGGTCAGAGCATTCACCTGATGAGCAGTCATTCCCGGTTTGAGTCTTGTTCCAGTATTGTCCATGTCACGTCACTTTATGAACAATATTTTTTGTTGCATAACTTACTAAATAACATATATTTGTGAACTGGAGTACTGTAAAATGTAGATGTGAGGTGTCATTGTAATAATGTTGTAAAATCCACAGATAAACACAAGTGCCCCATACAGTATATGTACACATGAATCAGGGATACAAATTGAAGGTTACCATCATGCAAACCCACGCAAACCCACTTACAGTTGCTTAAAACTGCCTTAATCACTCTGTATGCAACAGCCGCTGTTCTGCCCAGCAACAAAATAAACAGCCCTTGCAGGTCTTGAACCCAAGACCCTATACACTATAATCACAACAGTTAACCAGTAAGCCATCACAGCAGCACATAAGATTGAGGTATCACCAAATAGATCCTCACTATAGGAATATTAAACTTAACATGTGAAAGGAATCTATATACAGTTTTATGTTATATAACCTACTACATAACATAAATAAGTGAACTGGAGTACTGCATTAAGTCCATATATAAGGTGTCATTGTAATAAAGTGTTGAAATCCCCTAATAAACACAAGGACTCCGTACAGTGTACGTACACATGAATCATGGATACCAAACACATATATAACATGCAATGAATAGTAAATCAATGCCAAACAGCAAATGTTATGCAAATTAAAAATTAAGCTTTGCACAGCCCTGCTTACTAGGTGTAAGCAATGTGTAGGCCAGCTAAATCAGTTTGTCAATTGGTATACCCCTTTAAGCAATGCCAGCCTTAGTTAAGCAGTTTTGCCCATAGCTTAGCATTTTCAAAACCGTCCAATCACGGAAAAGTGCGGGAAATCAGCACTATTTAAACTCAGCGTGTGGGAATACATCTCATAACTGGTTGCAGCTTCCTCCTGTAGGCACTATGACCAGTGTGGGAGAAGGAGTGTGCTTTCAAGCAACAGAGCTGGGGCATCCAGAAGTCCAAAGTCATGGCAGGACTCCTTGCTAAAGACCATGACCAGAGACTGCTGCAGGGCCAGTACCAGAGTTCCCAATATAAAGCAGAAGCCTGGGACCATCTCATCTGTGACCTCACAAGTGCCACTGGCATGCCTCAAACTGGTGAGTAGGTCAGGCATCACTATGCCGACCTGAAGCAGAGAAAGAGGGAGCTCTTGGATCAGTGGATCCAAGAGGCTAGGTGGACGGGGGATGTTGCAGCCGTGTGTATCAGTCCACTACCTGTTTTAATAATTGCCAGCTGATGTATATTAAGGATAGGTATGGATAAATATTCCTCTTATGTCTTTGACAGCGGCAGCCGAGCGGGCTGTGAACCAGGAAGCCCATGCCTGTAGATAGCAGAGGTTGTGTCGCAAGGCAGGTTAGTAATACTCTTGCATGTACTGTCATAACAAATAAATCTAAAAGTAGTAGAAAGTTACTTCCCAGCATAAAACCTGTATTGTTTAAGGCATGTACTGAATACACCAGACAATATGGCAGGACGAGTCTCATTTAGGTTGTATGTAAATAAAAGGTTAACAGCCTGACAATAAAGGTCTAACTGCTGGACTGCCTGTGTTTACTCTGGTATCATATGGTAATGTAGTGTTGCAATCTCTTAATAGTACTGATGTATTAAGCATTGTTACCCACACTGTGCTACATAAATAAAATGTGTAGGAATGTCTGCATCTGACTGTTGTATTCTCAAGAGGTCATATTGTACAACTAAGAGAGACTTAGAAAACAGTAAAAGATAGACAACATAATTCAAATATCACACTCAACTTAGACGTGAACTGCTGTATTTTTAGCACACACAGCCATGGTTCAAACCCTGGGAGTGATAGTAAGCTGTATACAGAATCATACACCACAACTGTACAGATATGTCCAGAATGTCCAGTTAATTGGCCCATTTCTGCTGCCTGTCACCCTGTCCCCCTGGCAAATCAGTGGGATGATGCCAGATGTTCAGGCAGCAAATAATGACATACAATTGATTGTCAGACATCTATAAGAACAAACCTGTCACTCTAGCAACACCCCAAAATGTTACGAGAGTAATAAACAAAGTATGTCCCATCTCAACCCCCATGTTGTGAAGCTGTGACCAGAGTGTGTGCAGTAACAGAGTGAGAAGTATTTGCATAATAATAATGTGGAATCTGGTAATATGTGTGGCAACAGTCATGTAATGCTAACAAACATTCCCTCCACAGGTCTGTCAGATATGAAAACTGTGCCTAGAAATAAAAGATTGAAATCCCAGACTGGTAATGTTTACACTGGTATTGTATGGCATTGTTAGTGTTGCAGTTGCTCTGAATAATAAGGTATTACTCATCACTGTCGTCCACACTGTGCTACATAATAAAACTGTAAAGGAAACCCTGTATAAGAGTGCTGTGATTACAAGGTCAGATTGTAAAACCACAGGAGACTTATAGGCAGAAATCAGAAAAGAGATACACAGCAATATCTATATAGCACACTCAACTGCAATGAACACTGTTTTATTTTTAGCAGACACAGCCATGGTTCGAATCCTGAGAGTGGTAGTAAGCTGTATGCAGAATCATACCCCACAAGTGTACAGATTTGTCCAGAATGTCCAGTTAATTGGCCCATATCTGCTGGCTGTTACCCTGTCCCCCTGGCATATCAGTGTGCTAATCTCTGACTTGTAGGCAGCATTTAATGTCATATAACTGACTGTCAGGCCTGTATATATTTAGAAAATGTTTATGAAATCAAACCTGTCATTGTACAACTCACCAAAGGTTTATGAGGGCAATAGTCAAAATATGTCCCGGTTTCACCTGCATGTTGTCAACACATGCCCAGAGTCTGTGCAATAGCAGATGGATAGGTATGTGCATAACATCAACCTGGAATCTGGGAATATGTGTAGAAACAGTCACGTAGTGTTAACAAACAATACCTCCACAGGTATACCAGGTAAGAGGTATATACTGCAGGTAAAACTCAGTTCATGTATATAGTTGTCTACATCCATACCACTGTCCAAACTAAGGCCATAGGGTAGTGTAATAATACCTGTAAGGTACAGATCACAGCACTGACTAGGAAAGTAATGAGAACTACAGGGATATGCATGTTGTTAATTGACATATTTCTCTCCCCCACCATATCTGCAACAATAGACTAAATACACAACTCAGTCGGTATGTGCTCTATTATATCTAATGTTTGATAAATATTTAAATGTGTTTCTATGCATGTGCCATGTTGAAATACTCCCACATTGGTGGCATGCTGCCATCAATGTACCTGCATGCTATTGTAATGGCCATTGTGGTTCCATATATTCATGTGTTCTGTTTGCTATGCAACTGTTCCATATCTGGTGTTTCGGGTTAATGGTAATAGGTTCATAGGTTCATAAGTTGGTACTAGGCTATCAGCCCTAGGGCCTATACAAGCCTAGCCATAACAATTCCCTGGCTATTATTTCTCACAGTATTTACTTTCCTGGACCCCTGTCTAGCAAGGCGACTGACATGATCCCCAGGGTGAATTTCCTATCACCCATCCAATCATCAAGGTTCCTTTTGAAGAGGGCCAAAGAGGTGCTCTGCTTGACATGTATGGGCAGTCTATTCTGGAGTCTGGCAAGTCTCTGGGTCAGGAACCTATCCCTCCAGCACGTTTTGTTCATTGTGATGACAAGGTTTAGATCCCTGGAGTGTGTGTCTCTGAGGGATTGGGATTTCTTTAAGTGTAACATGTCCAACAGCTCTGGGTTTGACATGGCCTTGTATGTTAAGCAGAGATCGCCTCTAAGTAGACAATATGCAACAGAGTATAGATGGAGTTTTTTTAGATGGTCAGCATAGGGCATCTGCTTTAGGCCTGTGACTCTTTTAGTGAGGTATTTCTGCAGCCTTTCCATTTGCTGCAGATGTCTTGAGAGGTATGTACCAAACGGGGCATTGTATTCTATAATGGGTCTAATGAGGGATGAGTACAGTGGGACAATGGCCTCCTTTTTTCTGGATGAAAAGCCCTTAGTGATGAGGTGTGCCACATAGAAGGATTTCCTGACTGTTGTGGTGATGTGGTTATCAAAGGTGAGGCCACTGTCCACCTGTGTCCTTAAGTCTCTTATGACACTTTTGGTTTTTAGTGTACTGCCACCTATGTGGTAATTCATAGGTACATGTTTTCCCCAAAGGGGATAACTATACATTTCTTGGCATTGAGCTTGAGCCCATGGCTCTGGCACTAAGCATCTGTTTCTGTAAGGCCCCTTTGTAGAATATCCACGTCATTTGGGGATTCAATATTGGCTCCCAGTTTGCAGTCATCTGCAAACTTTGCTAGCCAGAGTCCCTTAGTGTTGGGCTGCACTTCAGAGAAGTAGATGTCAAACAAGAGCGGTCCCAGGACTGAACCCTGAAGTACTCCACTTGTCACTTGTCTGGAGCTGGATTTGAAGTCGGCTACTTTTACAGTCTGAGTTCTGTCAGTAAGCCAGTTGGCAACCCATCGAGTGATGTAGGGATTAATGCCCAGCTTAGTAAGTTTATCTATGATTCCAGAGTGGGGGATGGTGTTGATGGCTTTGACGAGGTCCAGATAGGCTGTGTGGACCACCTTACTCTTGTCCACGGCTCTGGGGACTGATTTGAAGAAGTCAATCAGATTCAAGAGACAAGATCGGCCCTTCACGAACCCAAACTGCATGGGGTCCAGTGTTTGAAGGTTGCCAATGTCTTTGTTTATAATTTCCAGGATAATACGTTCCATGGCCTTGCAGATCAGGCCCATCAGACTGATGGGGCGGTAGTTCCCGGGATCAAAGGTGGATCCCCCCTTGTGGCGTGGGATAACTGTAGCTATGCGCCACTCAGTGTAGAATATCTATGCATGCTGTTATACCTAATCCTGGAATGTGTTAACTATTACTAACCCACATATTTTGTAAAATTGAAACACCATAGCACTTTTAGGAAGGCTGGTCCCAGCGGAACCACCTTTTCCACCTCATCTGACCATCGCACCAGGCACCAGCAAGTCTAGGGCTGACTCCAGAACCACCTCATCTGCTACTCCTGCACCACCTTCAGGTACAAGCACCTCAGGGGATGGGGCTTGCCCCCCGGAAGTGGGCACAGACAGGACAGTGTCACCCATTGACAGGTCTGGGGTCTGGTATATAGCAACCGCAGCAGGGAGTTTGGAGATATGCTACGACAACTTGCAGGCTGCATGGCACAACTAGAGGGTCAGCCTGGCCCTCCTAATTAGCCCCCAGCACAGCCACCTTTGGGGCCATGAAGGTGCACTGGTGACTGCCCATGGATGGGGACCTCAGTCCCACTGTTTCCACTAGGGTACTCATGGGCTTCCTACATCCAAACACCTCTCCCCATCCAAGGTGTTTACCCCCCCCACATTTAATATACTGCCCCTGTATGCTGTCTTGTCTGTCTTGTCTGTTATCCTACCCAACCTACCTCCCCAAATATACCTACTATCCCTCCCCAGCAACCTACTCTTACCTTAAAAAATAAAAAGGCAATCTGTTCCCCAAAAAATATCTTGCCCCATACATAGCTGTCCATTTTGCACGTGTCCACTGGACACATGTAATCTGGTCTAATTGGCTTTATAACATATTATTGTTGTCCTCACCCCTCTCTCAGAGGTATGAGTGTCCAAATCTACCTCCAAATCAGTGTATATGCACAGCTGTTGCTGTAGAGGAAATGGGCAGCTATGGACCTTCCATACACCCGCCCTGCACATCTCTACCTATTTTTCTCTACTGTCTTTCCCTCTTTGTGCCCCTTTTTCACCACTTCCTATCAACCCTTTTTCATTTCTTTTAAAGAAATTAATGTGGGGGTAAGCGGGACTAAGCACTTTTAAGCAGCAGTAAGCAGGTTTAAGCTTGTTCATGCTGGGATAAACAATGCCTACATAGGTTAAGCAATTGAGAAGCTAAATCAGTATAAGAAACTGTAACCAGAAGTTAGCAGTGCTTACCTCTGCACAAGCCCACTTACAACTGCTTAAAAGTGCCTTAATCAC
>NC_056732.1:1604973122-1605078122 GCF_019279795.1 Protopterus annectens
TGGAAGCAGCTGTTGAAGTACTGACTGCATGCATTTGTCATGGAAATGCACCTTCCAGCAAGTACATGTCCCCAATGTAGCACCAAGAATTGGTATGCTGTCCAAGACATTTGGCCATCAAATGTGCACACTTACCTACAACAGAGGCAGCTGTAGCTTGCACACATCTTACATGTCATGGTGTGGGCCCCATACCCAACAGGTAGCACCCATGAGCTGGACATGTAGGCATACCTCACCATTGCATATACCATGGCACACAGTGCAGACAGTCATGTATGTGGTGAGGATGTATGGGACAGGAATGATGTAGGAAATAAACAAATGGCCATCCAAGACAGATGAGGTCACATGTAGCAAACCAGTCATACAGGCTGCCTAGTAACATGCCACAACACTGAGGGGGTTGCAGGAATGTCTAGCAAGTACTGGCTGTGCAGTACCCATGTCAGCAATTGCCTGGACTCACAAACATGTGGCCCATTGGTTAGGGTAATCAGATGTGACAGTTGTACCACAGGAAAAATCAGCCAGGCCTCTCTACAGTTAGCATATGCAAAACAGAAGAGGTCCCCAAAAGGCATCCATTGCAGTGTGTACTGGTGTACCAAGACCACATTGGAAACCTACAGACAGTATCATGTACGATACATGTGCTGCACAATTAACACCTCACCCCATCTCAGGCCCACCACCCCCATCTGCACCGTGCCGGTGCCAGTGTACACCTGTATGTTTGCCATTCATTAGCTGGGACTAGGCTGTTACATGTGGTGTTCAGTGTTTGGGACACTGCAAACTGACACACATGTGTAGGCCATAGTTGTCAAGCATCTGCAAAAAGGCTGAAGGTGGGGAGGGGGTGTCATCATGACACAACAGTGCACTGCAGCAGGAACTAAAGGATGCTATGAATGGCTATATTTGAACACAGTCAGGGTCAGGAACTGTGGCAGACATAACTCTGACTCCACAGCAATAGTGATGGCAGTGTGTAAACTCCAAGAGATGTGCACATGAGTTGACCTTGCAATCATGCAGAGTTGGGGAACATGTGTAGGGCAGACTGACCATATACTGGCAAATGCAGATGGCCCATGCTAGTATACCCCTGCCAGGAATAGTGGCTGCTGTTGTACACATAACAGTAGGTGCAACAAACCATCATGATAAAGGCATGCATACATATGCACCCACGAAATGTATGCATCTCAGTCAGCATCAGCATAACTAATACATTTGTTTGACACTGCATTTGATTGTACAAGACATATGTCACATATCAGGCTCATGTAATGTAAACATATGCAGTAATGTGGTCCCATGGCATATCAAGGAAGAGGGCATCATATCAATAAGGGTGTGTACACTCCCCATAGCCACGGTAAGGGTTGATGGTTGTCAGTGTAATTGTAACGTATTGCTCATACATGTACTGCTGATGATATCTGTAAACCCAACAGCAGGCATTCACAAATGACATCTGTCCACATATCATCCCAGGTATGTGTCGGACAAACCCATAGGGGCTGTGAGCAGCAGAGCAGACATAACTGACACAGTAATACACATTCAGCAATGGTGTGTACACAAGTGAGATATGGTGCACAGTACATGGCAGGGTGCTGAACAGGTGCACAACAATACTGTGTACATGGGTGCAGTGTTTTCCAGGGGAAGGGGCATCACCTACTAACACAGCCCATGCACCACACACATGTACACTGTTGCTAGCATGGATTGACTATAGCTGCACTGCATGCTGTTGAGTACCATATTTTATGCATGTTGAAAGATGGGTAATGGGAGGTCTGTGTGCAATATCTTCATGCAACCTCACCTGTAAGTGTGGGGGGGTATTTGGTCTGTAAGTGCAATCTGGTGGAGTGGAGGGGGCTTGATGCATGTAGGATGTGTGCATGTGTATGTGGGTGTATGTTTTTGTGTGCAGCCATGTAGGCACATGTGAACGTGGGGTTGTTCATATGTCTCGACTTCTCTTTGGAATTGTGCAGTACATGGACATGGACTGACAAATGAGACACCAGGAATACTTGTCTGATATATAATCTCAGGACAGCTGATACTATAATAAGGTCTGTAGCAAGGAACATGCATTGGGAGAGAAACTAGACACCAGGTATACTTATTAAAACTGCAATCAGCAGACAGGTGAAAGAATACCCATGTATGCAGCATTACAGATGCATTGGGAAATTACTAGACAACATCAGTGAGTGCAACCAAATATTACTGTTGTCCACATAATAAGTTAATAGCGCAACAGATCTAGCATCTACTGAGCAATAGTTACGTATGACACTCCAGTGTGTGACATTATTGAATGACTGTAGTCACCCCTAACATTTGGGGGCTATGCTTACGATGTCTGGACAAACCCAGGGTGAACACTGGATGACAGAGGTGAGTCCTTCTAAAACCAACTCCAATCAAGTCAAAGAGGTAATGGAGTAACAGGTCATGTTTTGTGGTCACTTGTCCAGGCAATTAGAAGAATGATACATTAATGATTGGTATTAATGAGTGTAGGTTTCCTAGTGTGATGCAGGATGGGGAACTTAAGAGAATAAACCTGGGACAGTCTGTAAACTCAGGGACAGGTAGGTATTATGGTGGAATGTCAGGGTGTGTGTGTGTGTGTGTGTGTGTGTGTGTGTGTGTGTGTGTGTGTGTGTGTGTGTGTGTGTGTGTGTGTGTGTGTGTGTGTATGTGTGTGTGTGTACTGTTAAGCAATGATGTACAGGTCTTAAAGTACATTTATTGTTTTCCCTTCACAGGTGGCGAGGTGGGTCAGGGTCCCTCCTGCATGGAATCTGATGTTGGTCTCCATACAGCCACTGAAAATGATGATAGGTGTGTTGAGGCACAGGCAGGGTTGTCAGAGGCCAAAACTGCTCCATTGTTTGACATCCCCCTGTTATCTACCCCATCCCCGCACACAGTCACAGTGCCTATAGATACCCCATCACCAGTGGCCATAGCAGCGGGACAGTTGGCAGTTGGTGGCAGTGCACAGGACAGTGTGGTATCTATGGCTGCTGTGTCAGGACACAGCAGCCACTAGCCAGATCTCCGGAAGGGTACCACATAGGCAGATGTATCAGGGTGCTCGTGGGAGGGTCGCTGGTCATTGTGCCCCTGGCAGAAATGCCACATTTGGTACCACCAGACACATGTTTCAGGTTGTCATGGAGGTGCAGGCACATATGAAACAGTACACCAGACAAGGTCTGAGGATGCATTTACAGCTGTAAGTGACAACATCCGTGATCTTGCAGGTGCCCTCCATTATTATACAGAGGTCATAGATAGACAGTTGGGTGAGATGATGGGCCTCCTCGACTGTGGATTATCCATGCTAGAGCATGTGGTGGGACTGGTGCGACGGCCATGTGGACGTAGGCCAGCAAAGCCAAAATCTGGTGGTCGACATGGACATACAAGGATACCAAGCTGCTCCTGTAGTGGCAGTACCAGCCCCAGCACTGTGGGGGGGGGGCGCTGTCCACACCACACCATGGCAGGCCACATGCATGTGGCTCTGGCCAGTCCCAGGAGGAACCTGATTCCAGCGGACATATGTCATCATCAGGGGAGAGTAGCATATCGAGACTTGTACCTTGACATGCCCGTGGAACCCCTGGCAGGCACAGTTCTAAGGTCCATGGCTGGAAGCAGTGAACTGCACACCCTGCCAGGTTTGGTCTGCAGCTGTCCAACAAACACCTGTATAAGGCAGCCACATGGCAGAACTGTGTGCATGCATACCCACACACAATACAAATACACCTAGGGCAACCCCATACCTACACACACCACATCACCATGGCTATATCAGTAACTTACACCCCTCACTCACACACATGGTGTCAAATGTATGGCCCACCCTAGGTCTCTGGCAAACCAACAACACACCCTGTGCATATGATGATACCTGTGCCACATCCCTGTCATCCATAACACTGATGCAGGGAAAGGCTAATATGGTTCTGATGTACACAGTGTGTGTACTACAGTGTACCAATGTACTGCTCTGTAACATGTTGTCAGCAGTAATGTTTAATGCTTACATGTCAGGTAGTGTAGCTGTCCAGCCATGATGCATTATAGTTGTTAGTAACACTGAGTGATTGTTCATAGGTTCATAGGTTCATAGATTAGTACTAAGCTAACTGCCCTTGTGAGCCATTTTAAGCCAAGCCAATTATCCCTTGTGAGATTCAAACCCTGCACCTTGTGCTTGTAAGGCAAACACATTAACCACTAGGCCACCCTCCGAACTGTGGTCTCCATAATGTTATCCATTTGTGTTCTAGGTGTCCATGTGCCAGCAGGAGGATGGCCTGCTGTCATATCTCACAAGGGGTATGGCACTGTGGTGACACCACGGCTGTGCCATATCCTGGGTACAGTTGAACACATGTCACAGGTCTGTATAACAGTTACTGCCTGTGCCACATGGACAGATGACCCCTGGGACATGTATATTCAGCAACCTGAAGTAGATCCCTCCACATACATACACACTCCTACTTGACAACACTGGGACTAGACCCCTACATAGGTATGTAGTGCTACTGATGTGTGTGGCTTTAATTGCACACACCACACAGTGTTTAGGATGAGGTGTGTTCTAGGTTACAGGTTACATGCAGAACATCCCCAGGCATGTACACTATGGTAATGGGGGATTTAATGGTTGTATATGGACAATACATAGTGTGACATACCATCATATACACATTAACAAACACATAACAGTCAGACACATATCTGAGAGACCTGGGCCTATCAGTGCTAATTACCTTGTCAGTGTGTCCAATGTGTTACAGGTAGGCTGCACACAGTACATGCATAACTGGGCTGGATAGTGTTATCAGTTATCTGTATGGTTGATGGTGACAGTGGTCACCATACAGGGGTACATGGGACATGTACCGGGGGTACCATGGTATAATGACAGTATACCCAGCACCCACACCCCACTGTGGATATTGTATGCACTGAAACCCATGATGACACTCTGACATACTCACCATCACACATTGACCAGGACTGCAATACAACCCCTTGTCCATCCCAAGAGTGCTACTACAGGGATATGCATCTAATGCACATGCCACAGCCATAGTAGGGTGAAGCATTGTCATGCCTCTCCTATGGGCAGCAACATCACTATCCCTAATACTGTGTGGCAATGTGTATTGTAATAAGAGAATGTGGCCTCAGAATGTTGTACCCTACATATATACACACATATACACATACACACACTTGGCAGACCTCATTGGGTATCCCATGCCTATCAACCCATTTGTACAACAGTGTTATGCTGGCACTGCAAGGCCCAGGTAGCCCTTAGGGAGAAGAGCGTAACAAGGTGCATGTAATGTCCAGTACAGCAGCAGCCACATCTAACTATGGCAATGGGTGTTGCGGTGGGTGTGAAGGGCCACAGGGTATTCCCAACTAAAAGTGTACTAACACACAGATGCTGATATATTCAGTAATGCACACATACATATTTTTCAGTACTAGGGTACATTGGTGCAGGTGTTCATAGGTGTGTACCTGGCTATTGTCCATGGAGAGATGGGACATATAGGGGATGTGTGTACAGTGGTATCATGCCATGTGCCAGCAGGCTATCTATCTACAGACACTACACTAGTGACCCTCAGGGTGAGAGTGACATGTATCAGCCGATCCTTTGGTGCCTCCTGTAAATGGCCTGTGATGTGGTCCAGTTGACATGTATGCAACAAGTATTACATAACATGGTTAGTGTCTGTCCTAGAGACATGTACCCAAGCATGTTCTGTTGACTGTGGTAGTGTAGTGGAGGTATCCATGGCATGTGGTGAGTACAGGGTGTTGTGTTCTATATGTGCCAGTTATAACACAGCTGGGCAGACATGTCAGTTTCAGTCAAGCATAGATTGCCTGTACATATCCAAGATAGATACCTGACATCTGCACATCTGTACAGGGACTGACAGACATCAGCTCACCAACTAGCTATGCAGTAGGATGAATGTGTTGACAGATAGACGTCTGACACTGATAGGTATGCCATTACTACATGATGGCAGCCCTCACTGACATGTGCTATACAGACAATAGTCTACAGTTATTTTTGGGTCTATATTAGATCAGTGAACGCTTAAAAAAGCGAACGCTGATTGATCGAACTTATGTAAGTGAAAGCTTACAATCTCAAACTGTCAGATCAGCGATTTTTTTTCCTAGGGAAAAAAATTGCTGATCTAAAACACATACACACAACACAAGCACACCAAACAAACAGCAATCCACACACATACACCTAAAATCTGACAACTAACCCTACACTAAACTATACACACACTACTAACTATCCACTTACGTTAACCCAAACCCTAACCCTAAGGTCCATCACTATCGCACACTCACCTCACCCACTTCCTAACCCTAACTCACCTAACCCACCCTAACACTCACATCCACAGAATCGCACACTTACTTGAATCCGACCAATAACTTTCCACCACAGCACTGAAAATACTGAAGCAACAGAAACAGGCAACCAAATTCTTTCCCTAGGAAAAAATTTGGGTTTCTGTTGCTTTGATATTTTAAACATTCACTCACATAAGTTCGATCAATCAGCGTTCACTTTTTTAAGCGTCCGCTGATCAAATATAGACCGTTATTTTCCACATGTCAGATCATTATCCATTAGGAAATATATAATGGGACACAGCTCACACACCAGGAACACAACAGTGAGGACTCAGATTTCATCTATGCATGCAGGGGTGTTTGTTGCCAGTACTACAATTAGCAATCTACTCTTGCTTGGGAAAGCACTTTCAACAGTAGGAATGTCATTATACACTACATGCCAGTGTGACTGCACATAACCTGGGATACTACCCTTGTATGTAACACATTCACATGGATAAGAGTGTTGTACAGGTCATATATATTCAAGTGTCCCAGACAGGAGACCCACACCCCTTGCTACTGTAATGACAGCACATAGATGCATGTTATGTACATGGCATTACATACACCTATTACAGATATCATTACCCTGCTATGTTATCAGACTGGGATGTGAGCACTGGTTACCAGGACTTAGCCATGCTTAGCAGGTTTCAGCATTACAATATAACAGTGAAGCGCATTTGTGCACTGGTAAGCGAAGCCTACATGGTGTAAGTGCCCGTACATTTAACCGTACAAACATGCTTAAAGCTGCTCAAAACTGCCTTAACCACTCTATGTCCAGCAGCCCTTGTTCTGCTCAACAAAAAAATAAACAGCCCTTGCAGGACTTGAACCCAGGACCCTTTACACTATAGTCACAACAGTTAACCACTATGCCATGACAGCTGTGTGCTTTTTCAATACATTCGTCAGTAGACATATTGAGTAGTATTGAGCAATTGCTGTGACTTCAACTATTGTATAGTATTTGTTAGTGATATTACTGTTGTTATATCTCAATATACACATATCAGATTCATACGGTGTGATACATCTGGGAAGGTATACACAACAGTAATGTTTACACATGACAAGGATATGGATATATACATATACATATGTAGATGTATGTCTACATGTACATACACGTATATATTCATATATATGTATTTATACACATCTGTATAGTGAATCATATATATGGCCTTATATAGATCTGTGTGTGTGTGTGTGTGTGTGTGTGTGTGTGTGTGTGTGTGTGTGTGTGTGTGTGTGTGTGTGTGTGTGTGTGTGTGTGTGTGTGTGCATGTGTGTGTGTGTGTGTGTGTGTGTTTGTGTGTGTGTGCATGTGTGTGTGTGTGTGTATATATATATATATATATATATATATATATATATATATATATATATGTGTGTGTGTGTGTACATCATATATGTATATATATATATATATATATATGTAGACATCTATAAGTATATGTGCATATATATCTGTAGATGTGTAGACATATATAGATGTGTATATATATATATATATATATATATATATATATATATATATACATGTATATATATATATATATATATATATATATATATATATATATATATATATATATATATATATATATATATCCATATATGTATGTAGATATGTATATGTATATGTATATGTATATATATATATATATATATATATATATATATATATATATATATATATATATATATATATATATATATATATATATATATATGTATGTGGGTGTGTGTGTGTGTGTGTTTTTACCATATGTCCAGACCATGGAGTGGAGTCATACCTCAGCACCAATAGTCTCAACCTCTTAGTGCAAGGGGATGTCATGTATGTATAGCAGGTATATATGTAGACTGTTGCTACGTAACAAGGGTTGTCTTAACAGACATGTTGTGTATGGGAGGTCACATCTGCGATTGACATGCACGCCATGAGTTACTGACAGACATCCTAAGGACATCATAGTACTATACCACTGATAGCACAGTAATGATCCTGTGGACTACAGCAGAGATATGACCAATATATGTGAACAGTCTGGCACACTCTGGTCAGTTCAGAGGTATACTCAGATCCCCTTAGTGCAAACCCTACATATACTGGGTGACAACACAGTGTGGTCCAATGCCTGTCTGTGGTATGGGACATGTATGTATTTGGCCCTACAAACATGTGAGCTGATAGGGTACCATACACTGGAGCAGCATGTAACATCATATAGAACAGGACCAAGAACAATGACATCTACCGCAGTCTGTACACAGGCCAAGGCACGTATTTGCAATACACATACTGTCGACAATCACCATAAGTACACAGACCCCACTACTGTACACACAACCACAGAATGCCCAGGTTATGTCCTCAGAAATAATCCCTACTATAATACATAACATGTCTAGCAGTCTGATATCTGACTGGCTTATTATCAGGCATGATGTCAATAAATAATGGTGTACAGAACATATCCACCTCTTACTGCATGACATATGTACAAAGACTGACAGACCTGTGGTTGGAGCCACAAACACTGGGCCAGTATTGGCATTTTGCTGTGATACCCAAATACATTTACTGTTGTAACAGGGTTTGTTGTGACATATGTCCTATGAGGGATATGAAGTCAGTAACTCTCATAGCTGTCACCATGTACTGACTGCAATCCTCAGACTATGCTTCTGCAGTTCTAAGATAGGTGATCTGTGAGTAACACAAGAAACATAAGACTCCAAACACTGGCTAGTCTGCAGATAACCCCACTGGTGGGAGTTTCCTCAAACACATAACACTGTCATGACAGGTATTAAATCATGTAGACCAGCCATAGCCACACAAACCCTGTTAAACCAACATTACTCCAAATGCAGAAGAGCAACACTTACGTTCTGTAGTCATGTATGGAACATCCCCCTCCTGTATGTTGGCCTGTCTCCACAGTGTATGCTGTTAGAGGTATATCCCACTACCATCTGCGATGCTGTTTGCCAAACACAGACATGAAGTCCTGCTCACAGTGAATGAAAAGGGCCAACACCCACATGATGTTCCTAGTTATAGGAGTGATGTTCCATGCAATTGGCTATGGGAATGTTACCACAGCTGTTCCACATGCAATCAGCTAGTGGAGGACTGCAATTCATGCAGAGGCCATCAGCTGATCATGAGCATCACTTACAAAACACAAGCTGCTGCCTAAGCAAAGTAGGTGTACCTCTACATATCCACCAAAGAGGGAGTGAGGGAAGCAGACAGAGACAAAGTAAGATAGGGAGAGGTTGGGAGAGTAAAACCTAAGCATGTTTGTGTCACACACTTACCAGTACAGGGCTTCAAACCCCTGCCTGACTATGTATTGCTATTACATGTCTATGCAGTTATTGCATGCTCTACAGAGCTTATATGTTGGGGAACTGTCCAAAGGTATATTTGATGGTGAGTGACATCTGCAACAGTGATAAAGGAGGGAGAAGGTAGGTGTAGTACACGTCCCTGTCCACATGAACAGGTGTCAAGTTCATCACAGCCACACTCTCTCAGGGGCTCACACACATTATCACAGTTGGCAGGGTCAGAATTAGACTTCCTAACTAACTAGTTTGCCACAATACAGTAAGACGCAGTTATCACATGCACCACAGGGGTTATCAGGATGATATATGGTCAAAGTGTATGCCAAAGTGTCTGACATCAGAAGGCATGCTTCAGTAGACCGATGGGAGGTATAGTGAGTGTGAATGGCATCCAAATCATTGTACTCCACACACACACAGACACAGCTTTCCAGTACTGACATGCATGGGTGCATTGTTTCACAGGTGTGTAATGGTTGACTGTGCCAGAAGGCTGTACAAGGCTAGTCAAAGGGTATACCTAGGCATCAGGCCACATGACACTGGTCTGCAGTATGGTCTGGGGTGTAGTGTCTGGATTGGCCCACATAGTTGGGTATTGTATTCACCATCCAGTCATCTGGGTTACTATTGTGGGTGGCCAGTGCTGTGCAATGCTTGCCATGTATGTGTTCTATAGTCCATAACATGGACGGTGACTATGATGTGCACACTTCCCACATGCATGTTCTGTGACATGTGGAAGTGTACCTGTGGTGTTTGGGGCATATTGTGTAGTCAGATTATCATCAGATGTGCCATTCCTGGCCTCATGTGGTGAGAACTGGCAATGGACACCAGATTGAACCTGCACCTACATTGAAAGCATGATACAGGTATTCCCTGTTGTCAGTGGCATTTGTCCATACAGGGCATGTGTATAAGGCATGGTATGTCCTTTGTGGATTACATTTTCTGCCTCTACAGTTGTTTCAGGTGTCCAGTGGGGAAGATAATTGCACTGTATGCAATGATTTGCCTATTGTTGGGAAGGGAGAGGGTGCCATGCCATCTGTAGTCCACTGCAATCACACCATGGTTACTATCTGTGGGCAATATGCAGGGAACTACCAACATAGTGATTGTTGCCTAGCCAAGTGTGTTTGTGCATGAGACATGGGTGGAGAGTGTTCTCTGGGTAATGCAAGGGTTGCCTATTCTGTTTGCCAAGCCCTGATGTCACATGCAAGGGTATGGATTGTCTACCTCAGCCTCTCAGCTGTTTGACATCTGTTTTCCTTGTAAGGTGGGCATTGTGACATATAGTAGGCCCACCATATATGAAATGTCAAAACCCGCTCTACATTGAGTCCGGTTGTTACACACACACAGCTACCTCCACACAGGATATGAATGGCAAACACACACACACACACACACACACACACACACACACACACACACACACACACACACACACACCAAATCTGACAGTTGCCATGTCTGGGATTAGAACCCATACCTAACTAGTACATCACACTACAGCATAACACAGTTATAGGATGTGGCATGGGGATTACTGGGCTACTCTTTCCCCAAAAGTGTATTTCAAAGTGAATGACATCAGCAGGATTGCCAAAGTAGGGCAATGGAGGTTGTAGTGACTGTGAATGGCCTCAAAAGCATTGATCCCTACACAAACAAACACACACGCTTTTATACTTGCCATGTCTGGGAAATGAACTCCTACTTAACTTTACATTACACAACAAAATTACACAGTTACAGGATGCACCACAGAGATTAGTGGGCTGCTTTAGGTCTATATTAAAATACTGAAACCTCATTTATGCGAATACCTAAATGCCGACACATAAATAGTGAACCACGAAAACACTGAACGCCCTGAAGCACGAAATTCGAAATATCGAATTGCCATAGTTGGCCAACCCCACTGTCCGCTATGTACTACCTAGCCAAACAAAAATAAATAATCCACACTTCTTCATATCTACACTTCATCCATATATCCCATATCCTAATCAAACATTCACTACACACAAATGTATCTAACTATAAACAAACAACACCCAACTACGGGAAAAGTATAATTTACGTATACATTTAGCTACACAACTATATTACTATACATACACTTAATATAAACCTACTTCTAACCCTAAAGTAAAGGTTGCATGGATTACTATGTATGCACTTACCTTAACCTGCACCCTAACCCTAAGGTCTGTAACTATTGCACATCTACATTACTTAAGGGCCAACTATGACAATTCGATATTTCGAATTTTGTGCTTCAGGATATTCTGTGTTTTCGCAGTTCGCTATTTATGTATCAGTGTTTAGGTATTCACGTAAGTGAGGTTTTGTTATTTTAATATAGACCCAGCTGCTTTTTCCCCAAAGGTGTATTTCAAAGTGAATGTCATCAACAGGCTTACCAAAGTAGGGCAATGGAGGTTGTAGCAACTGTGAATGGCCTCAAAATCATTGATCTCTACACAGACAAACACACACACAAATACACAAACTTTTACACTTGCCATATCTGGGAATAGAACTCCTACCTAACTAGTATATCACACTACAGCATTACGCAGTTATGGGATGCGTCACAAAGATTACTGGGCTACTCCTTCCCCAAAGGTGTATTTCAAAGTGAATGACATCAGCAACCTTGCCAAGGTTGGGCAATGGAAAGTGTAGTTCATAAATTCATAGGCTGATACTAGGCTGTCGGCCCTAGGGCCTATACATGCCTAGACATGACAATTCCCTGGATATGTCTTCCCGTAATATTTACTTCCCTGGACCCCTGTCTAGCAGGGCAGCTGACATGATCCCCGGGGTCAGTTTTCTATCTCCCATCCAATCATCCAGGTTCCTGTTGAAGAGGGCCAAAGAGGCACTATGCTTGACATGTATGGGCAGTCTGTTCCAGAGTCTGGGGAGTCTCTGGGTCAGGAACACATCCCTCCAGCATGTATTGTTCATTGGGATGACAAGATTTGTATCCCTGGAGCATGTGGCTGTGAGGGTTTGGAATTATTTACATGTAGCATGTCCACCAGCTGTGGGTTTGACATGGCATGGTACGTTAAGCAGAGATCGCTTCTGAGAACACAATATGTGACAGAGTATAGCTGGATGATTTTCAGACGGTCAGCATAGGGCATCTGATTTAGGCCTGAGATTCATTTTGTGAGGTATGTCTGCAGCCTCTCTAGTTGTTGCAGATGTCTTGTGAGGTACATATGTAACAGGCCACTGTAGTCTGTACTGGGTCTACTGAGAGATGACTACAGTGGGACAATGGCCTCCTTTTCTTGGATGCAAAGCCCTTAGTGGGAGGTGTGCCACATAGGTGGGTTTCCTGACTGTTGTGGCAATGTGGATATCAAAGGTGAGACCACTGTCCACCTGTGTCCCTAAGTCTATTACACTTTAGGTGTTTAGTGTACTGCCACCTATGTGGTACTTCACAGGTACATGTCCCTTCTCAAAGGGGATAACTATATATTTCTTGGCATTGATCTTGAGGCCATGGCTCAGGCACCAAGCATGTCTTTCTGTAAGGCCCTTCTGTAGAATATCTACATCATGTGGGGATTCAGTACTGGCTCCCAGTGTGCAGTCATCTGCAACCATTGTTTGCCAGAGTCCCTTACTGTTGGACTGTACTTCAGAGCAGTAGATGACAAACAATGGCGGTGCCAGGACTGAACCCTAAGGTACTCCAACTGTCACTTGTCTGGGGCTGGGGTTGGTGTCACCTACATTTACAGTGTGGGTTCTGTCAGTACAGCAGCTGGCAGCCCATCGGGTGACATAGGGATTAATGGCCAGCTTGAAACATTTATCTATGATTCCAGACTGGGAGACGGTGTTGAAGGTATTGGCGAGGTCCAGATAGGCTGTGTGAACCACCTTACCCTCGCCCACAGCTCTGGAGATGGATTCACAGTTGTCATTCAGGTTGAGGTGACATGATTGGCCCTTCACAAACCCAACCTGGTTGGGGTCCAGTGTTTGCAGGTTGCCAATGTCTTTGTTTTAATTTCCATGATAATACATTCCTTGGCCTTACAAATCAGGCATGTCATACTGCTGGGGCTGTAGTTCCCAGGATCCAAGGTGGATCCCCTCTTGTGGACTGGGAAAACTGTAGCTGTGTGGCACACGGTGGCCAAGAAGCCTGAGGTGTGGCTATGATTAGACATGGCACGTAGGTGTGGTGCCAGTTCAGTTTGCAGCTCGTGTAGTACACAGCCCAGGATGTTGACTGGTCCCATGGCTGCTGTTGTCATAGCTCTGGAGAGTGTGTTTTTTACCTATGTGGCCATTATTACCAGAATCTGGCAATCTTTCCATGTTGAGATGGGCCCTTTGGGGGGGTGCAGTTGGCACTGAATCGATCTGCCAGGATATTGGCAATATCCCTGGGAGCAGTATATTTAATACCATCCTGTTGTAGCTCAGAGCAGATCTGAGCATTGCCATTTAGATTCCTCACATAGCTATAGAAGGCTTGCAGTTGTCTTTGACATCTTTGGCTATATTATGTTCGTAACTAGCTTTGGTGGATCTTATGAGGGATCTCTGCTTCTTACTGTAGCTGGTAAGGGTGTATTTTGCATCCTGGAAATTCCTCCATTTCTGCAACAGTTTTTTCCTTTTGTTGTACAGTATGTTTATGGCAGGGGGCCACCACATTGGCTTCCTTTTCTTGGTGGGGACCATCTTGGATCTATATTGGATGACATGATTCATGCATAAGTGGATGTGCTCATACAGTGCCTTCACGTATGATTCAGCAGTCGTCCTTTCAGTTCCCATCTGCATGGGTGTCATGACGTTGGTCACTTCTGACATGTGTAGCATGATGTTGGCCTTGGAGATTTGTGTTACAGAGGTTTCCTTACTGGGGTGTGGGCGAGGGATGTTGATGCTAAGGGTGATTAGCTCATGGGCAGACCTGACCACTGATGGGGTGACCATAGGTGTGGAGCATTGATTTCCCATGTTGGTAATGACCAGATCTAGGATATTTGAGCCCCTGGTGGGATTATGGGTTTCTTGATCCAGGGCATTGGGAATTATGACTTCCAAGAACCGTTGGGCACATGTGTTGGTACACAAGTAGTTTTCCCAGTTAATGGCAGGGTAGTGTAAGTCACCCAATATTAGGGTGTTTGCTTGTATCATAATATTTCACAGTATGGTTCATAAGCTGTAGTAGGTGTCATGGGGCATGGTGGGGGATCTGCAGCAAGCTATACAATTTGGAATGTAGTCTAACCTACTGTTAGTTGCACCGGAGTTATTTCAGACATTCTGTTGGGCAATAATGTGAATATCCTTGGTGAATATGGACACTCCTCCACCTTTATTGTGTTGGTCCTGGTTTGGTGGCCAACAGGTGTGGTGAGAGCTGTACCTGGTATTGCAGGGGTGATCTCTGGAGCATTGGATCAGATCTCTGTTACTGCACAAGTATGGATGTTCTCCATTTTTAGGTGTGAGTAATGACTGTAAATGGCAAAAAAAAACATTGACCCCTACACACACACAACCAAACACGCACAGAGTTTCACAGTGGCCATGTCTGAGAAGAGAACTCCTACCTGACTAGTATATTACATTACAGCATTACACAGTTAGAGTATGCACCACAGAGCTTACTGGTTTACTTTGTCCCCAAAGGTGCATTTCAAAGTGAATGACATCAGCAGCCCTGCCAAATTAGGGCATTTGAAATTGTAATGAGTGTGAATGGCCTAAAAAGCATTGATTCATATACAGACAAACACACATACACAATTGCCATGCCTGGGATGAGAACTCCTACCTAACTAGTATATCACACTACAGCATTACACAGTTATAGGATGTGCCATGGAGATTACTGGGCTATTATTTCCCCAAAGGTGTATTTCAAGGTGAAGACATCAGCAGGCTTGCCATAGTAGGGCAATGGGGAGTGCAGTGTGTGTGCATGGGCCATAACCCATTCATCTAGAGGCAAACACACAACACTCAGGCACACACAGGTTTATATTCCACAGGTACATGTGTACAACTGCTAGATGACTACTGACTTGTACAGTCATGTTACACAGTTAGCACAAGCACCACAGACACTATAGTGCTGAGGGATACCAGAGGCAAATGTCTACGGCGATTGACATTTGCACATCATATGGTTTTAGCCAATTGGATGTGTGTGCTGGGTGGGACAGGCCTCATGATGGGAGGCTCTTTGTCACTGTTTGTCACTCTCTTCCACACATCTATGTATGTGTAAATTTGGCCTATTATAGTGTGTTGTCCTTGGATATATGTGTGTATTCCTATCCAATGGTTGTGCAAAGCATGACTGGTGTCTACTGAAGAGTGTGTCAACTAACATCTGTGAATGTCAGATATGTATGGTCCACTGTTGTTGCCAGGCATGGGCTTCATTTCTAAGTGTGGGAGCATGCCCAGTATGATGTTCTGTATTGAATGTGTAAATCCATTCCAGGTAGATTGTACTCCAGTGCAGGCTTTTGTGTTCCACACCTACAGCTAGTAACCTGTTTCTGCAAGATATCTGTAGATCAGTTGACAATATGGGTTCAAAATGGGCAAAGGATAGTGGGTTACTGTAGGTAATTGTGTCTGTGCTGCTTCTGCTACATGGTCTTAGTGTTAGCAGAGATATTCAGACATATGTACTGTTTTACACTGTGATGTTTTATGTCATCAAGTACTGTCAGGTATACATATTTGCTTGCTGTGATGTCCTGGGAACACAGGGTGAATGCAGCTGTGTCCAGTATTGTGGTCAGCAGCCTACAAATTCTTGCACAATCACACCATTCTGGAGGGGAAGCTGCAGACACTTGGTGCTGGGTCTGTGTAAATGGTTCGGCACCTTGGTACAGTGGTGGCTGAGGATCCCATGCTTGTACATCCATCGATGTGACAGTATGGCCATATCCTGCTGTGGCAATACCTCACAGCTGTACAGATTCACACAGGTTACCCAGAGGCAGGGGTCATAATTCTGGATATTATCCCTTCACATTGTGGTTTACGAGCAGGTTTGTAGCCACCCATTCTTGTGTTTGTAGCAGGGATAGTATGTGCACATGACTGAGTTTCAGACTTCGCACACTCCATGCTGCCCATGCTCCTACCCCCTCTATTATTCTATCCTCTTCCAAACATTATGCAAACATTATCAGATATGTTCTGTATAGTTATCACCTCATCCCAGCAGCAATTTGATGTTGGTCCACAGTTCATGCAGTAGGACATGGTGGACATGTTACTGGGACTTGTCCACATGGCCTTACATTTGGGTTCCGTGGACTGTGTTGTTATTTGGGAGTCCATGACATAACATACATTGGCAGTACGGGTGAGACACAGGCCTTTGGCAGAGGACTGTAGGCCATTTGGTAGTGATGCAGGCCAGCTGTAGCAGGCCGTTGCATTTTGTCACTCCTGCAGTCCCAGACTGCAATACACTATATTCCCCTGGGGTGACAGGGTAAGTGTGCAAGGTGTTCATGCCAATACTTTCTGTCATTATTGATCCAGTGGTGTGGATGCTGGCAGGGTACTGCTTACAGCTAGGGACACACCTACATGGGACACCTATTCTGCATGCTGCATTCTTTAGCTATTGCCATACAGAGGTGGGGGCCATATTGTACTCATTCCCAACAGCAGGGATAAGACCGGAGAGGTACCTGTGGGTGATGGTGGGGTGAGCTGGGTGCATGTGTTTCATAGTTTCATAGTTTCATAGTAGTGTACTAGGCTATCTGCCCGGGGGCATTTATAAGCCTAGCCAACAGTGATGTGGCTTTACGCCACCCCATACTATATAGTTGCGCCTCTCTAGTAGTGACACATGTGGAACCCCATTATTTAGTAAACTATACCTCTGTCTAGTAGTGACACTGAGGTCACTCCTGGGGTAAACTTGTGATCTCCCATCCATGCATCGAGATTTTTCTTGAACAGTGCCAATGAAGGGCTCTGTCTCACGTGAACTGGGATTTTGTTCCAGAGTATGGGTAACCTCTGTGTTATGAATCTATCCCTCCAGCATGTCCTATTCATATTTGTGCAGAGGTTGAAATCTTTAGCTCGTGTGGTTCTGGTGGATTTGGATTTTTTGAGATGGAGCATGTCCATCAATTCCTGGTTGGACATGGCCCTGTATGTTAGGCACAAATCACCTCTGAGCAGGCGGTATGCTACTGAATAGAGCTGGAGTTTCTTTAATCTAGCTGGATAAGGCACATGTTTTAGACCTATGATCCTCTTGGTGAGGTACTTCTGGGGTCTTTCCAGTTGTTGCATGTGTCGGGTGAGATACATCCCAAATGGAGCATTATATTCAATCATGGGCCTGACAAGGGAGGAATACAGAGGTACAATGACCTCCTTTGATCTGGATGAGAATCCCTTCATGATGAGATGGGCAAGGTAGAAGGTCTTTCTGACCACTTTGGCAACATGGTTGTCAAAGGAGAGGTCACTATCGACTTGAGTCCCCAGGTCTCTGATTACATCTTCTGTATTCAGTGGGTTATTGTCTACGTGATAGTTTGTGGGTACTTTGTTTTTCCCAAAGGGGATGACTATACATTTTGTGGCGTTACGTTTGAGGCCATGATTCCGCACCAGTTGTCCGTTTCAGTGAGACCTTTCTGTAGGATGTGTGTGTCGGCAGGTGAATCCACTATGGCACCCAGTTTGCAGTCATCTGCAAACTTTGTCAGCCATAATCCTTCCATATTTGCTTTCACATCTGAGAAATAAATGCCGAATAGGAGTGGACCCAAGACTGATTCTGTGGGACACCACCTGTGACGGGTTTTGAGTCTGGCATGGCTCCAGCAATTTTAACCTTTTGGGTTCTGTTTTTAGCCAATTTGCTACCCATCTTGTGACATATGGATTTACATTTAGGCTGCTGAGCTTGTCAATGATGCCAGAGTGTGGTATTGTGTCAAAGGCCTTAGCCAAGTCCAAATAGGCAGTGTGGACAGCCTTGCCCTCATCGATGGCACTAGTGACTGTCTCAAAGAAGTCAACCAGGTTTAAGAGGCAGGATCTGCCTTTTACAAAACCGAACTGTGTGGGATCGAGGGTCTGCAGATCCCCAATGTCGCCATTTATGAGTTCCATGATGATTCTTTCCATAGCCTTACAGATCAGGCTGGTCAAACTTATGGGGCGGTAGTTACCTGGGTCAGTAGAATTTCCCCCTTTGTGGAGTGGGACCACTGTTGCTGTGCGCCAGTGTTCAGGTACATATCCTGTAGTGAGGCTAAGATTGAATAGAGTTCTTAGGGGCGGGTTTAGTTCATCTTGGAGTTCACGTAACACGCAGCCGGGGATACCATCGGGTCCCATAGATGCTGTGTTTTTTGCCTTGTTGAGTGCTGATTTCACCTGTGTGTCTGTGATGACAGGTAGGTTACATTCAGCAGGGATAGTTACTTCATCTTTAGGGGGTGAGGGAGGGGAGAAATTTGCACTGAACCTATCTGCCAGAATGTTGGCAATGTCAGTAGGGTCAGTGAATTTTTTGTCATTGTGTACTAGCTCAGAGCATATCTGAGAATTTCCTCCCAAGGTTCTGACATAATTGAAGAAGGCTTTGTGATTGTCTTTGGTATCCTTGGCAATCTTTTTCTCAAAGTTTGCTTTAGATGTTTTTATGAGAGAGCGTAGTTTTTTACTTGTGCTGATCAGGGAAGCCTTTCCCTTGTGGGATTTGGCTCTGTCCTGCAGTAGCTTCCTTCTTTTGTACTATGGACACTACTTGCATCTGACTCACAGATATGCATGGAGCATTCCACTTATGCTGGCTTGTGCAGGGACATCAGCTGTTTCTCAATACTTTATACCTGTGTCCTTTGTGGTATGCCAGTGTTTGGCCAGATGACATTGGTATTCCCTACTACAAACCCAAATAATGTGCTGATAACCTGTATTTACAATTCCAAGGGTGTGTCCATTTGACAGTTACATATTATACACTGTCTATCTGGGGTACTTCCCCCTGTGTACTGCTTGTATGTCTGGGCCCACTTTCATGCCATGTCCATCTTTCAGATGGTGACACATATTACTTCCAAACATTTACTATGGCTTACTGCTGGAATGTGTTTTGCTGAGAAGCATTATTTTTGGCACTGCAGTGGTGAGAACTTGGCCCTGTCATCAGCAGTACTGGCCAATGGCCACCAGGACAAACTTCACCATGTATACATACTGACAGCTCTCACACAATATACAATACATGCCAACCTAACACACACAGCCCTGCATATTGTGCACATGCTGCAATCTATCCTGCTACCTTGGCCAGCTCAGGTAATCTGTACTCCACATACATGTTACTACATTTCTACATAGGATTGGGGGGGCACACCTGACTGTTACTACATTTCTACATATGATTGGGGGGGCACACCTGACTGTTACTACATTTCTACATAGGATTGGGGGGGCACACCTGACTGTTATTACATTTCTATTTCTAGATAGGATTGGGGGGGCACACCTGACTGTTACTACATTTCTACATAGGACTGGGTGGGCACACATGACACTTGTACACATTTGCTTGGTATTTCAGGTACTCCATTTCATTCTGTATTCTGACCTATCATGCTGACTAAAGGCATATCAGTGTACTCCAGGTCTTAGGTTTGTTTGACCTACATTTCAGTTTCTGACTTCTTACTCTTAAGAACTAACATCCCACTGCCTGACCTGTTATAGTCTGTCTGTGTAGGTCTGGGGGGATGTTCTCCACAGACATCAATCAGAGGCCTTAGCACAGCCTTTGTTTGTGTTTGTCTATGCCTGTCCTGCTGGCCGAGACTGTTGTTAGGTATGTGAGCCTCCCTGACTGGCATGTGTGTGTCCTATGGACACACATGTAGCCCAGCACATTTCCTGCAGTGAGTTTTGTCACCTTGTCTAGTACTGGCTACTATGGTGACACCAGTATTTGTTACAGATCTCATGCTGCCACTATATGTGTCTACTATCTGCTGGCATCCCATTCAGCCACCTGATTCCCTTGCATGCTCACATCCATACCATAGATACAAGTAACAACACATACTACTCCATTCAGCAATTGATAGGAAGAGTAACTTACATTGTGGCTGTGCCAGTATTGAGGATGGTGCTGGAGGGCTGACTATGTCGGATGCACATAGTACACTCCCTATACATGGTTAAGCACAGGTACTGTCATGTTTGGCATCCCTTTTACTGTATGTGCAAGTCAGAGAGAGGTGTCATTCCCTGGGTTCCTACCATGTCAGTGTATGTGCTATGCGTTGCCTCTTTGCCATGGTCTGGGCATACTGGGTATGCCTCCTTCTGCCTACTGGGGCAGGCTCAGGTTGTTCCTCCTCCGAGTCACTCTGTGCCTGTGCAGGCCTTGTCAATGGTGGGGGCTGTGTGGCCCTGCCCCATGCTGTTTCTGCTGCAGCTGTTTCCACAGGATCATATTGTGTAGCATGGCACATACGATGACAATTTGGGTAAATGTAGCTGGTGAGTACTATAAGGCTTCACCGGATGTGTCCAGGCACTGGAACCATGACTTAAGCATCCCAAACACACACTCTATTATGATTCTGGTCTGTGCATGTGTCTCATTATGGAGTTCTTGTTCGGGTGTGTGTGCATTTCTGATGGGTGTCATCAGCCATGGCTCCAGTGCATAACCCGCATCCCCCACTAGGTAGCCATAAAGGATGTCCCCATTGGCAAATCTCTAGTACAGCTGCGTCAGATGCCAGATGTGGAAGCCATGATAGCTTCCAGGGCAGCCAGCACACACATTCATTATAATGCCCTGGGCATCACACACGACCTGGAAGTTGATGGAGGGGAAGCCCTTGCGGTTAATGTAGACCCTACCCCGCTCACCGGGTGGTGCTCTGTTGCATATGTGCGTGCAGTCTATAGCACCCACTACCTCAGGGTATTCTGCTATTTGGTGGAACATTTGCATATTGCTGGCCAATGCTTCACAGCTGTTGTGGAAATATATGTGCTCACCTGCATGAGCTGACATGGCATCCAGGATCTGGTGGAGTACCTTGGATACTGATGTCTGTGAAATCCCCATGATATACCCAGTTGGCCTTTATAAGGTACCTGTGGCTAGCATTCTTAGGCCTCCACATACTTTGGTATCCACTGGGATTGGTTCCCCTCTGTTGGTTCTTTGTGTGAGGTGTGGCCGGCACAGCTCAACAATTTGCTGTAGGAGGTCTCTGTCCACCCTATAGCGCTCTACTATCTCCAGCTCATGTATCCCCTGGTAGGTTACCCTGGGTCTGTACACTTTTTTCCTCCTGCTCACTGTGGGATGGTTGTCAGCATTCACATCCTCACCACCATTTCACCTGCAAATGGGGGTAATTTGCATTCAGGAGCTGTGTCTGTGCAGGAATAGTGCAGGAGCACTTGTGCACATCCCAAGAGCTTATTCCTGGATTGCACGGTGGCCATATTGCCTCCAGCAGCTCCTGGACTATTCCTGCATGCAGTGCAGAGCTTGCTGAATCCTGGGGACAATGTTAAAACTGAATAATGTATTATAAACATTAAAACTTAAAAAAAATAAAAATAAACTGAGTTAGGAAACAACAAATGCATACTCTCCCTGTGTATGGAATGCAATGCTTAAACCCCATTATAAGTTGATTTTAAGTGGAAGCTTGTTCTGTAGTCTTTTATGGAGCAGTGCAATGTATCTCAATTCATAGGTTCATAGTTTAGTAATAGGCTATCTGCCCTTGCAAGCCATTTTAAGCCTGGACAATTTCCCTTGTGGTGCTTGAATCAACCTATCCCAACTGGTATTAGATTTGCCTTACCCATCCCATGGTTGATAATTATACAGTACCCCTACTACTGGAATCATACCATAGATAATTTTAGGTAACGTCCATGGAATAAACAATTTAGGTGCTGTATCTGTCCATTAGTAATATGCAGGCAGTTCTAGGATAAATTTCCTATTACCCATCATAGATCCAAGTTGTACTTGAGTATGGACAGGTGTGAGATTTGTTTTACGTGTCTGGGGAGTTTGTTCCAGAGCAGTGGTATCCTCTACAAGATATACATAGGATCATAGGATCATAGGAGATTACTAGGCTAATGGCCCTGGGGTCCATACAAGCCTAGCCACAAGTTTATCCCCAAAAAGAAACCTCAGTCAGCACCTGTTACCCCTGTCAATGAGGGACACAGGTGGAACCCCTGGGACAAATGTGTGGTTTCCCATCCACTCATCAAGGTTGCACTTGAAGAGGGTCAGCTAGTTACTCTGTTTGCCATGTATGGGAAGTCTATTCCAGAGATGGGGCAGCCTCTGGAAGACAGAGACAGTGTCATTCTAAACCATTCTGTTGATGTTGCTGAAGAAATTTAAGTCTTGGACTGAGTATTTCTGATGTCATTTAACTTGCTGATGTGCAGTAAATGCATAAGTACTGAGATGGAAGATACCTTGTATTCCAGACACAGGTTAACTCTTTGCAGGTTGTAGAATACCGTGTATACTGAGGGCATTGATGCAGTTTTGTTTAGAACTTTTATTCTTTTCATAAAGTATCTCTGTGAGTATTCCACTTGTTGCATGTGTATGGACAGATACATATCAAAGAGGCTATTATACTCAGTGACTGGCCTCATGAAGACTGCCATCTCTAGATCTGAACCCAATCCCTTTTGTTTATACGCTGCACAGTATAGAAGGACTTTTTTACAACACTGGACACATGCTGGTCAAATGTTAGGTCACTGTCCACATAAGTTCACAATTCCCTAGCAACTGGGTCAACATTTTGGGGCATATTTTCAGTGGGTAGTTCCTCAGGATAGGCAACTTTCCCAAGGATACAATAATGCATTTTTGGCATTTAGTTTCAGTCCATGATTTTGGCACCAGTTATTTGTACAAAATGTCCTGTAGGATGGCTAGGTTATTTGGAGAGTTAATGGCTGTTTATAGCTTTCAATCATCTTCAAACTTAATCAGCCAGAGTCCTTTGGGATTGGCTTCTTTACTTCAGAGAAATAGATGACATACAAAGAAGGTTCCAACACCAAACCCTGGGGGGACTCCATTGGTGACTGGTCTCTTTGTGAAAGTATCTTCCCCACTTTTCATCTCCTGCATCCTATTTGTGAGCCAGCTAGAAATCTAGCAAGTAGTAAAGGGTTTTATTCCCAGTTTAACTTTTCTACTATGCCTGAGGGGGGATTGTGTCAAAGCATTTGGCCTTGTCAAGACCTGTGGTGTGTACTGCTTTACCTTCATACATTGCTTTAGTCCACTAGGTTGACTAAGAATAACCTGCCACTGAGAAATCCAAACTGAAAAGAGTTCAGTGTTTGGAGGTCCCATATGCCCTTATTGATTAGTTCCATGAAAACTCTTTCCATAGCTTTCAAATGAGTCTCATCAGAAATATGGGTCTGTAATTCTTTGGGTCTGTGGAAGGCCCTCTGTTAGAAAAATGTGTGTTTGAATATATGAGAAATGCTAGTTTAAAAGCAAAGTAGTATGTAATGCATTTTATTCTATTAATTATATAAACAGAAAGGATAAATTTGTGTGTAAATGTAAGTAGTTTTGAAACTGCAGTGTGGCTTGAAGCAAGCTGACCTTCAACCCTGGCAGATCCTAGCTTAGTAAGTTTTAATGTTTATGCTTTTCACAAATGATTATCTGCTGGGTCAGGAAATTAGATATGTGAAATAATGAAATCTTCTGCTCTTTCCTGCTGGGATGATTTGGCCTTGTATATATGTTACTGAGATAGCATGCAGCTGGTGGGAAAGTGTAACAGTGAACAAAGATGTGTATTAAAAGACTGAATCTGCTATTGTATTCGAACTGATATGAAACCTTGAAGAAGTAACTTTACAGAAAGACATTATGTCTGACCAGGTGGATAGCAAGGCCATATTGTTACCAGAGGAAAACTTTTTTTAAAATATACAGCATCAGCAGTTTTTATGAATAGAGGACTGTAAGCTAAAGTGATGTAAATGCCCTGTGACATATCACGTCAGTAAGGTGGGCACAGCTTGAATGTTAAACCTATATAAACTTGTGTGCTTCCTGTTTCATGTTAGACAAAATTCTGTACTTGTACTTTTTTGCCTCCTGGTGTACACTAGTAAACTTTTGAATCTGAACCTCCTGTGTATTGAATTCTTAATTTTATTTAACACCCTCCCTTATGCAGAGGAATGACTGTAACTGTTCTTTATTTGCTTGTAGAAAACCTGTATGTTGGCTGAGGTTGAACAGTGTTTATAGGGGGATGGCATACTATTTAAGATGTATCCAAGGATATTGTTAGCATCCATCAATGCAGTATTTTTAGCTTTTGATAATGCATTTAAGACTTGGTCTTGTGTGATAGCTGAAGGTGAGTGCTTCAGTTACATCTTACAGGACAGAGTGGAAAAGTCAGAGCTGAATTTTTGAGTCAATACTTTCACTATATCTTCAGCCTCAATGTAGGTAACATCATTCACAATCAGCTCAGCACATTGTTGCATTGTGCTTCTAAGATTATGAACATAACTAAAAAGGCCTTATTTTATTTATTTTAGCCTCAAACTTGGTTTGGTAGATTTCTTTAATCTCCTGAGTTGTTTGTTTATTTCAATAACTAAAGCTCTATCTTTCTAGGAATTAGTCTTCTTACGTTTGGTCAAAATTATTTTCCTTTTACTATAAAGCATGATGATATTCTGCTTCCAACATGGGGAGATTTATTTCTGGGATTTGTCCTCCATTTGTTCCTACAGGGAACAGCTGAATTAATGCAGCTGTTTACATGCTGGTGTGATGACCCACCACTGGACCAGTAATCAACAAGCCTCAATCCTCACCACTGGCACCAATGGGGGACATGCACTGGTAGGATGACAAGTACACACACACACAGTATTTACAGATGCAGCTCTCTGTATCAAGTGCAATTTTCCTTAAGAGCACACAGAGACCACAGTCAGTCCAGGGCTGGTTTCTCCCTCTTTCTCCAGATCCCTAGTAAGACTCCCCACTGGCACAGCTATGGAGTTGAGATCTCAGCTGAATGGCCAAGCCAAGACCTCCCACACCTTCTCTGTCCAACCAGTGCTTCATGTCCCTACAAGTAGCTGACACACGCACTCTTTGAGGTTTGATTTACACACACACACACACACACACACACACACACACACACACACACACACACACACACACACACACACAAACTCACACGCACAAACACACATGTGCGCACACACACACACACACACACACACACACATACACACACACACACACACACACACACACACACACACACACACACACACACACACACACACACACACACACACACACACACACACACACACACACACACACACACACACACACACACACACACACACACACACACACACACACACACACACACACACACACACACACACACACACACACACACACACACACACACACACACACACACACACACACACACACACACCTCGGAAAGGCTGGCACAGGTTTACTAGCTATGCTCCCTTTTGCCCGGACTATAAGGTAGTTATCACTGCTACCAGCCAACTCCTTCTCAGCTACTTTAAGGCCATTAACAAAGGGTGTCAGCTACTTCTCTGTGGCACACCTCATCACTAAGGGCTTTTCATTCAGAAAAAAAGAGGTCATTGTCCCACTGTACTCATCCCTCATTAGAGCCATTATAGAGTATAATGTCCCATTTGGTATGTACCTCACAAGACATCTACAACAGCTAGAAAGGCCACAGAAATACCTCACCAAAAGAATCACAAGCCTAAAGCAGATGCCATATGCTGACCGTCTAAAACAACTCCAGCTATACTCTGTGGCATATCGTCTACTCAGAGGCGATCTCTGCTTAACATACAGGGCCATGTCAAACCCTGAGCTGTTGGACATGCTCCACTTAAAGAAATCCCAATCCCTCAGAGCCACATGCTCCAGGGATCTAAACCTTGTCATCACAATGAACAAAACATGCTGGAGGGATAGGTTCCTGACCCAGAGACTCCCCATACTCTGGAATAGACTGCCCATACATGTCAAGCAGAGCACCTCCTTGGCCCTCTTCAAAAGGAACCTTGATGATTGGATGGGAGATAGGAAATTCACCCTGGGGATCATGTCAGTCACCCTGCTAGACAAGGGTCCAGAGAAGTAAATATTGTGGGAAGAAATATCCAGGGAATTGTTATGGCTAGGCTTGTATAGGCCCTAGGGCTGATAGCCTAGTACCAACCTATGAACCTATAATACAAATGGTAGTTTAACCAAGACTGTGGCCCACAGAGTGTCACCAAATAAATATGCAAGTACTCTCAAAGCTTAAATATCTCTAGATAGATCAGCCATAATAAAAGGTTTAAATATATTTAATAATAATAAAAGAACAAGTTAATACTAAATATATAGTCACAATGACATCAGACTTCTAAACCACAGGAAATATGTAAAACAACATTTCAGGACAGTTTCAAGTAAATAAATAAAGGAAAATTTAAGCTTTGCTATATTTTTGACTATATCCAAGGGAATTATACTTTTCCTTAGAAACTTACTTCATCAGAGCAAGGCAGATGTCAGGTCCAAGACAGAATACAGAATACACTGTCTCTCTAAGAGAGTTCTCAAATTAATATCTCAGATATTCCTGCTGGGATAGTAGGGTGACATAATTTCTTGTCATATGATTCTATTCCAGGTGAACCCCCCACTGCTGGAATCTGGCAGTATTTAGCATCTACCTGTGAAAATACATAGACTTCATATATTTGACAGATGGTGGAAGTTATAAAACAATTACATTCCTCCATGTTTTCAAAACCAGTAATTAGTTCACTCTGAAGACAATACAGAAAGATTCTCATCACAGACTCTGTGTCTAGCTGCACTGAAAACTGAAAGACACTGGCCAAGATTTAATAAACTCCATGCAGTAATAGCGTTATTCCTACACGGAGTGAATGGTGTCCACATCCCTCTCTTGGCAACGCGCCTTACATATTAATGTAGACGCACTACTGAGAGGGAGCTGTGTACATGAATACTGAATCAGTGCAGGGGGCATATTGCAGTAGTGCTTGCATATCTGTAGCACATGCCCCTGCACTTTCAAAGTGTCATACAGCACTTTAGAATCCCTTCAGTGTCTGTAGACACTGAAAAAAAAATCTGTGAATGGAATGGAATGCAGGGTGTGTGTGAATGGAACTGTAACACCCCCCCTGCATTGTGAAAGTGCCGTATGGACACACACCTGTGAACCTCTTTGAGCAAGAAGTCTGGACAAAGGCAGTAGCAAAAATGGGGCAAAAGGCCAGAAATAGGGACAGTTTTTAAATATTGCTCTTACAAACTTAGAAAGTTGATATAATGACAGTTTTTTTTTTCATGAAAAGTATGTGACCTGCAACTGAGATGCTAATATTTGATACAGTGATATATATATATATATATATATATATATATATATATATATATATATATATATATATATATATATATATATACATATATATATATATATAATTTATTTTTTTTTTAAATGGTTGTATGTTTTTTTTTTCCACTGTATTTGAAGTTTAAGCATAGCTGAATGGGTTTGTGTGCCACAGTGCTTTGCTCAGCTTTGCTTAAAATGGCATGAAGAGCTATATATAAATGTGTAGCTAAAATTGTCACTGGCAAGTTAGCTTAGTGGTTAGAGTTCTGGCTTTGCGTGCAGTATGTGCATGGTTCAAAAACTATGACAGGCAGTTCAGCTTTTACATGGGAAAGCATTGCTATATTATTTTTTTTATTTTTAATGAAGTAGTAATTGATATTTGTTAACCAGGGCAGTGTAGCTGGTCCAAAATTCCAGTGTCAGTATATATATGATGTGAAATCCCCCATGCAAACACAAGTGTCCCATACAATAAAATCACACCCCAAGGTAATATAATCAAAGCACATAGGGGGCATCTTGTAAAGTAATATATATATATACTTAATAATATGTCAGTAATGAGTAATTAATGTCCGATTTGTAATTTTTTTAATGAAAACTGAGCAACGGTAAAACAGCAAAAATCAGGTATCAGAGCAAAACACAGCTGGTAAGTTTTAAAACACATCCAAAGGCAGCAATTCCATCCAATGCAAGTCTTTTATTGAAATAAACAGATAAATCTGGTAAGCGCTTTGGTCCATTGGTCTGATGAAGCCCTGTTAGGTGAAAGAGCTTATCGGATTTATCTGTTTGTTTCAATAAAAGACTTGCACTGGATGGAATTTCTGCCTTTGGATGTGTTTTAAAATTTACCAGCTGTGTTTCACTCTGATACCTGATTTTTGCTGTTTTACCATTTGGACTGTGAGGGGAATGCAGAGCGTTTACTATTTGTGTGTCTTTGTCTTGTTTTGAAAACTGAACAATGCTAAGCAGTGCTTACCTCTGCTCAGCCAGTTTGTGCATTGCTTAAAAGTTTAATTCTAAGCAGTATTCAGCTCAGCTAAGTGGATTTGTATACTGCCATTTTAAGCACTGCTCAACTCAGCTTAGCGGGTTTGCACACTACTGAGCTGTGCTTAGCATTTTTGAAAATGGTCCAGTGATGGCAAAGGGTGGGAATATGGTCTTATTTAAATTGCACAGTCAGGAATACAGCCAGAACCTGTTGTAGTTTGATCACTGCAGGAGCTATGTCTGGACTTGGAGACGGAGTGCAGCGCTAGGGCATTTTGGAGTCCAGGGTCATGGCTGGCCTTCTTGTACAACATCACGATGACAGACTGCTGCAGAGCCAATACCAGGGCTCCCAATACAAATCCAAGGCCTGGGGCCATCTGGCATGTGACCTCACCAGTGGCACTGAAATCCCCCGAACTGGAGAGCAGGTGCATTATCACTATGATGACGTAAAGTGGAGAAAGGGGGCACTCTTGGCCCAATGGATCCAAGATGCTAGGGATGGAAATGTCCCAGTACTTTGTAAGTATTTCACCCATAGCTTTACCAAATTTTAGCATAAGTATGTGATAGGCAGGTATGCATAATGGTTGTTTTTCCCCCTACAGCTGCAGAGGAGAGAGCTAGCAATGTAGAAACCTATACGGACAGACTGGTGGGTCTACACCGAGAGTCAGTTGAGTACAGATCTATCTTGCAGTATATAGTGCAATAAATAAGAAGTTGTTTTACTGCCAGTAGGTATAGTGTGTTCTGAGTGTACTGAATAAATAAAGTTTGTCAGACCAATATTGATATAGTAACTAATGCCAGGTGCTGTGTAATACAGATAAAGGCAGCAGACAAGCTACTATTGATGAAAGGAAGGTTATACTGAAATAATACTGTGTAGGAATTGACCTGCTAATAAACTGCACTGTGAGGGCTACTGTAAAGGTAATAAATGACAATCATTCATCATCTACAGGATATGCAGTACTACTGAATGTAGAATCTCAAATGTAATAAAGCACTGTGTCATGTTTCCCAAAATAAAGATTATTACCACAAACTGTTGTGTTTAATCTGATATGTTGTTGAAGAACTACAATGTGTACAGGTGCTTCACAGCAAATATGACTGTAGATTGTGGAGCTGTAAAACAAGATATAATGAAATATGAAATATGTCCTGCACTAAGATCTGAACCTTGAATAGTAATTTCTAATGTATTATCATGTGTCTCCTGCAGCATTGCCTTGTGTTAACCGTTGCATTTTAGATCTATGTAGTCCTGAATGTGGGTATGCTGGTGCAGGCAAGTATGAGAGTATCATAGGTGGAGACTACAAATATATGATGTCCAAATATATATGGGGCGGGTAAGCAGTCATTCATTTTTGCACACACAGACCATGGTTGGAATTCAGGGACTGGTACTAAGATGTGTGTATAGTCACACACAAGTAATCCTGAATATTTGTAGAAACAGTCCGGTAGTATTAACAGATATTTTGTCCACAGGGTGTACAGGTAAAAAAAAATTTGTAGTAGCTGTTTGAAGGGTATACTAATAAACTGTGTACAACTGTTCCAGTGTTCAACCTCGTGCCTGCAAATAACAGCAGGATAGGTACATACACCATGCACTCTTCCTGATACATGTCTCTCAAGTGTCATGCTGTCACAGCTAATAATCTCTGCTGCCAATAACCTTGGACACAGATATGAATCCAGTTGAAGTATGCCAGTAGCAGACTCACAAAACATCAGTGCAGGGTACACCTTGTTAGTCATATATGTAACCTTGACATGTACAAGTCACCTTTAGTCATGTACCCAGAGTCATCACAGTTTACCCCATACCATTCTAGGTTGACAGTTTAACAGGTATGTATGTGCTACAGAAGCTATAGGTCACATGTAGATGTAAAGTGAGGGCAGACTTGTAGAGTATTGAGCAGTACTGTTGTGAAAAATATAAGCCTATACAATTGGTAATGGACTTTTGTCTCTCACCCCCACCCCTTATCTGCAAAAGTAATTATTATTCATATGCTACGGGTATGTTGTTCTCAAAACCCAATGTTGGGACTTCTGTTCTATTATTGTACATATATTTAATTGGTTGCATACTAACATACCTTGTTCAAATACCATTGCTGGTGGCTTGTTGCCACAAATGTAACTGGCATGCTGTTATAATACTCACTGTTATTCCATTAATGCATATGTTCTATTTGCTATGAAATTGTTTCTGTTCTATTTTTCTGAGTTAATTGGAACACCCATGAATGCTGTTATAACTAATTTTGAAATGTGTCGTTCGTGATTAACCAATACATTTTGAAAAACCTCAACACCATAGCAGGTTTGGGAAGGCAGATCCCAGCGGATCTGCCTGTCCAGCCTCATCTGGCCATGTCACTGGCCCCAGCACATCTAGAGCCCAATTTGGAGCTGCCTCTTCCACTGGTCCTGCACCACCCTCGGGTGGAACTGCCTCTGGGGACAGGGCCCATCCCCCCTGATGAGGACGTGAAGAGGAACCAGTCACCCACAAACAGTTCCGAGGCATGGTGTGCAGGGTCATCCAGACACACTTGGATGTATGCCTGAGCCAGATCGAGGGCAGACTGGCACACCTCAAGGGGCAGCCTGCCTCTGTTGTCCAGCCCCCAGCACAGCCACCTTCGGGGCCATGAAGGGGTAGTGGTGACTGCCCATGGGTGGAGACCTCAGTTCCACCATTTCCATCTGGGGGCACAAGGGCCTCCCAATTCCCAACCACCCTCCCCGTACAAGGTGTTTACCCCCCTCATGTGTCATACACTGCCCCTGTCTGCTGTCTTGTCTGTCATGTCTGTCTGCAAAAGCATCCTCTCCTACCCAACTTACCTCCCTAAACATATCTACAACCTTAGGGGGGTATCTGCCCCCCAAAAAAATCACGTCCCATACATAGCTCTCCATTTCACCCCACATACACTGACATCAATCAATTTATCCTTGAATTACTCAACTAATGTATGTCACCCACACCCCTCCCTGTGGGGTGTGAGGCTCTAAATTCCAAATTGTCCACATAATTCACAGCTGTTGCTGCAGAAGAAATGTAGAGCTATGGTCCTTTCTTACACCCATCCTGCAGTAGTTGCCTTTCATAATGTTTTTCCCACTGCTTGCCCCCATTTTACCAGTTTCCTAACATCCCTTTTTTCTTTTCTTTTTTTGGAATTAGCACAGGTTTAAGCAGTAGTAAGCACCGCTAAGCAAAGCTAAATGTCTCTTGGCACCGCTTAGCGTCACACAAAACTGCACAAACCTACTTAAAACTGCTTTAATCACACTATCTCATTCAGCCACTGTTCTGCCCAGTAACAAATTAACCAGCACTGCCAAGTGTCGAGTCCAGGACTTTGTGCATTACAGTCATAGCAATGTACTACTACACCATATGAGCTGCAAAATTTTCTAATGTTTTGTAAATATATCATGCATTACAGTCATGTAACATTACGGGGGAAAAATTCATCAATGCCAAGTCTCAAATCCAGGACTCTGTGCACTACAGTCACAGAAACTTACCACTGAACTATATGAGCTCTGAGCTTTACTAATGCTTTTGTAAATATATCATGCATTACAGTCATTTAACATTAGGTAAAACAGTCATCACAGCCAATTATCCAAATCACAACCCTACACACTAGAGTCAGAGCAACGCACTACTAAGTCAAACCAGCTGTGGAGAATTAGTAATGCTTTTGTAAAGATATAATGCATTACAGTCATGTAACAGGAAAAAAAATGAAAAACATGGTGATTATTGAACCCAGGACCTTCTGAACTAGAGTCACATCAACACACCACTACATCAAACAGCTGTCGGAAATTACTGATGCTTTTGTAAAGATATCAGACACTAGGGGGATGTGACTTTAGAGACAAAAAGGACATCACTGCTAATGTTTGAACCCAGAACCCTCTGAACTACAGTCAGAGGAACATACCAGTACACCAACTGACGTCTGAAGTATAATGACAGTTTTTACAAACATATCCTAATTGCCAGTCACACAGTACTCCCATATATACTGGACCAAATCACACTGTACTTGGGCCTCTGACACACATTCAGAACCAGTACACAGACAAATAAATGCTGCTGGATGTACGGGAGGTCTACAATATCAGGTAGAGTTGACAACTGCACAGTCTGGTGCTGAATATCCACAGCTGTGCCCTCTATTTATGGCAAGGTTGTCATAAAGCCTACCCTGTCTGCCCACATACTGGCAATGCAGTGAAGATTGGGCTTACAAAACCATGACAGACAGCTTTGTGTCAGCATCATACCCATCGGAATACACATGTCCATGCAAATCCTGTGGTACACAGCATATGCATGCACATGTCTTACAAATACACATGCCAGATTAATGGCTCACTAGCTCTATCTGTAACATTTCTAGCATCTGTCACATCTAGACACCCACAGTCCAGGCACACACACCTGTCTGTGGCATGATAACTACAGGCATGTCAATACTACATAGGAACAATTGAGCCCTGCAATGTCCTGTGAATTGTTCCTACCACAGTCAATGCCACCCACAGTAGCACTTTAAAGGCCTGCAGGGTGGGACACATCTCACAATTATGAATATGTGTAGTAAATGTTGACTACCACTCTCTGGATGGCACTATTATGTAATATATGTACCACAGCCACATGCCTCACCTGGAATGTTGTGGGTACCCTCAACCAGGCCATGCTGGGACATAACAGTTGACACTGCACCCCCACTGACAGTATCAGCTTGCTCTCCCCCAATGTCTTCACAATTCCTAGTCTGACTCCTGGCTAGAATGCAGCAGTTGGGGCCTGCTACATATGCAGGAGTATGTCCAGCTACCTGCTACAGACCTGACCTTGCTCACAAACACTTACAGCAGGGCATTCACACAACAGCCAGACATAAAGGTTTGGAGGGGTGTTGAGGTTTTAAGGGACATGTATTTCAGTCTCCCCCTACAAATATACCCAGCTGATAGACCAATATCAACTGTAGCAACATGCACAGTCAGATAGAAAAGGATGTATCACACTCACATCTGCCTGTCTTCTCAGTCACCCCAACACACATTTACACAGTACACTGCTACAGAATGTGAAAGTGTGTTAACAATGGCCGGACATGCATATGTTTCAACTGTACATATTTCTACAGAATGTCCTGATTTTTGCCTCATAATTTTGGCCTGTTCCTCATAAAATTGTGTGGTTTTCTGGCAAATCACTGGGATGATATGAGGAATGAAGTCACTAAATAATGATATACATTTCCGTGTCAGACTTCAAATCTTTCAGAAAATGTATGTCAAAAAACACTGTTACTCTAGCAAATTTCTAAGTTAATAAGACCAATATTGAAAATCTGTCCCTATTTTTGGCCCTTTGTCCCCCCCCCCCCACTTTGTTGGGCTTTGTCCAGATTTGTTGTGCTAAGAGGTTGATAGGTATGCAGACATAGCATGCAAAACTTTGGACATGATACATCAGTCCAAACAGTGGACAGTATTTCTACCTACCATCTGTGATGCTGTAGCTCCCACACCTTGATAATGTACTCCACACAGGCCAGGAAAAGGGGCAAGGCCCACATTTTTGCCTTAATTATAGCACTGCGTTGCCATGCCATTGCCTAATGGAAAGATAACACAGCTGTTCTGGGTGCAATTAACAAGTGGGAGACAAAGACTGGTGCACAGGCCATCACCTGTTTATGAGCATTACCTACAAAAGGCAAGTTGCTGCCTATGCTAAACAGATCTGACACTTTTTTTTTCAGAAAGAGAGACTGCAAACTTGACAACGATACTTGTGGATTTTTTCTGACAAAGGAGTACAGCACTATAACACGTATGTCATACAATTAAGCATGTAATGGAATGCAGATGGGGGGATGCAGTCATGGGAAATAGGAATTTAAACAGTAGGTCTCAGCAAGACCTCCTGGACTGACATGTTGCTGTTAGTCAGCTGTCCAGCAACTACGGCCATCCCTGATGGCTCTGTCTGCAGTGACACAGATCACAGCTTGCTCTGGCCCCTGAGTCACCCCAGCAATGATCAGCTCACATATGAGTACTACTGGACTGTCTGTTGTACAATACTGACTGTGACACTGCCATCCCAGCTACCTGGGATGTTGCAAATATTTATATGTCATTTGTGAATATTACTATGATACATATGCTTGTCTTAAAAATGTATGAGACCTATATATGTTATGTGGATGTATTAAACAATTTGTGCAGAACTATATGTTGAATTGTATGTTATATACTGAGCTCATACCTCTCAACTGTCCAGAGTTTTGCAGACTGACCACGTGTTTGCCTCATATTTGTAGTAATTTTCTCATACATTTGTGTTTTGCCTGGCAAATCATTAAAGACTGCAGTCATAAAATAATTGCACACATTTGAATGTCAGATGTAATATCCTTCAGAATATGCCTTTGAATGCAAAACCTGGTATTCTATCAACTGTCTAAGTGGATAACAGCAATATTTATAAAAGTGTGACTATTTCTGGGCCTTTGCCCCCCCCCCTTTATTTGTGCCTTTGTTCAGATGTCTTGCTCTAAGAGGTTGAGAGGTATGACTGAACTTCAAGAGTGTTAACACAGTGTGCCGTACTGCTAAAGAACAGAAAATTATATCAAGTATTACCTGTGCAAATGTATGTATTAATAGAAGAAGCTGGAAGCCTCATACAGACAGACATAAGTTGCAAAAACAAGTAAATAAGCTGAACTTGTTTTACGAATGTGTTGTCTCAGTTTCAGTGCAGCAAGCAGACATAAATGTCTACAGCTACAGATTTTTGTATTGTGTAGAAGCATAAATAATTACTAGGTTGAAAATGTAAAAGTGTTTAACTGTGTTATGACTTCCAGTTCTACACAAACATCAGACAGATATGTATGGCTGATGCAGAGAAGTCTGTTAGTTGCTGTTAGCCTGTGAAATGAAGGCAGGTGACAAACACTGATGTAATCTGAGCTAAACCAGCATTAATGTGGATTATTACAGTCAGACCTGTCTCACAGAAAGACCTTTGCATGTTGTTTGTGTCTTTGTATCTGACAACCCTAATAGTAAGGAACTAAGCAAATGTAAATTGTTTGCATATAGATGGAATATAGTATATCTGTCTGATGTTTGTGTGGTCTGCATTGCTCTAAGTATCACTCATATCTGCATGTAATTTTGATTTGAAGCTCTTTATTTAAGAGTTCTTAGGGTCAGTTAAAAACAGTTACCAAAGAATTCCTTTGCAACATGTGAATAGCATCAGTTAATTAGTGTGAGAAGCTGAGAGGCAGCATTGCTCTTTCATTTAGAAATACCTGTAGTTAGTTGGAGTGCCTGTGTGGTCAGCATTGCTCTGAGTATCAGTCATCTCTGCATTTAATGTTGATTTAAAGCTCTTTAGTTAAGCTTTGATCACTCCTATTTTGTATCTTATTCCAGTATTACATTTGTTTTGTTTACAGTTGTCTGTTCTTTTGGAGTGTTAAGAGTTCCCCCTTGTTGTGTTCTTATATTTGTTGGCATTTGAGTTGCCCGTCCCTACTATAAATCTCATTCTGGACACTCCTCCCAGCCCCATCTCATCAGCCTATCCTACTGAGTAGACAAAAATCATTTGGGAGTGTTAGTTTCTCACCCTAAAATTATCTTGTGTCACCTCTTCCCACTTAACCTAAAAACAAAAAACATTTTACTGTATTTTTGTTTCTTCCTACTTTAGTACTTAAATTTGCATTTGCTTTTGCTGCCTTTTCTTAAAATGACTCAGTTGCACTTATTCTGCTGCATTTATTACTGCTTGTAAGTAGCCTGATTTAATTGTAACTGTTATTCTAACCCTTTTGGTTTAAGCACATGGGCTTCAGGCCAGTTGTTTTACATTAATAAGGCTTGTGGTCTGCACTCTTGTGGTGGGAGAGGTAGCTTACATCCTTCTAAGTTGGGAGTTGGTTGAAGGCTTAGTGTCTGTTATTCTAATATTGTCTTACATCTGGTTTAAGCACTTGGGCTTCAGGTCAGTTATTTTACATTAAGAAGTTTTCTGGTCTGCACTGTTGTGGGAGGAGAGGGTATATTACGGTCTTCTGAGCTAGAACTTGCTGGTTAAAGGCTTATTTTGACTGCTTATTTGAACTGTTTCTTTCTGGCATTGGTATGCCTTGTTTGCTGTAGCATAGACTAGATCCTGACTTGCTGAATCTAGCTTTGTTTGTATAACTTGAGCACTAATCCAGGACATCTTTTTTGGAGAGGCTTCTCCTGCACCCTAGTGGTAGGAGTGTGCAGTTAGAAGTTGTGTGAATGCAGAATGATGGAACAGGGCTCAGTTTTGAGATTTAGTATTGGTTTATTGGTTAATATGTTTAAATCCATTTGCTTTTGTTTGCTACTGTTATATTTAAGTGTGTATCTGTTCACCTGTGTTAAATTGACTTAAACAGAGTTAAAATTTCTTTAGCATAGTCTGGTTACAGGTTTTGCTGCATTCACATCTGTTTGTGTGATTCCTGTGTTTCCTGCTATGCCATCTTGTGTTGGCCAGGGCCTGTCTGGACTTACTGGGAGTAAGTGAACTGGTTGGCACTGGTCTGGCATAGGGTGTTGAGCTAAGAGCTCAGGGACAAAGGTTCATAGGTTGGTACTAGGCTATCAGCCCTAGGGCCTATACAAGCCTAGCCATAACAATTCCCTGGCTATTTCTTCCTACAGTATTTACTTCCCTGGACCCCTCTCTAGCAGGGCAACTGACATGATCCCCGGGGTGAATTTCCTATTTCCCATCCAATCGTCAAGGTTCATTTTGAAGAGGACCAAAGAGGCGCTCTGCTTGACATGTATAGGCAGTCTATTCCAGATTCTGGGGAGTCTCTATTCCAGAGTCTGGGGAGTTTGGTCAGTCCCGGTGTTCCTATTTTACCTTTGTTTTTGTGGTATTTAAAACCAGCATGTGCGTGGATTTGTGCTTGTGTGGTGTTTTAACCCTTTGTGTGGTATCTCAGTTACACTTTTTTTCCTTACCAGCACTCATGTGTGAGTAAGGCCCTTGTCTGCAGCTACTGTATTGATTTTATCCAGCCATACTCACACCTATAGGTACTATCTTCCACTCGACTATCCCTGATCTGTCTTCCACAGATTCTGATAACCATGGACGAACAATTTCCTGTGCTGTCTCCTGCTAGTCTGGTTGATATGGGCATCCTGTGACAGTGTAGCAACTGCCTTGTGTACACAGACAAACCTCTACTACTTCCACCTAGAAACACAATATGTGAGAGATGCAATCTCATTAAAAACCTAGAATCCTTGCTGTCTCAGTCACAAGACAGTACATGGTTGACAGACCAGAATGCTTTGCCAGAGTTGGCCTTCATCTGTCTCCCCAGGGCTTTAGGCTTCTGGCAAAGGCACTTGCCTCCCCAAAGTACCTTTTTTAGGCAAAGTCATGAACACAAAATTACCAGCATGAAAGCTTATTATAAACAAAATTTAAAGGTCATGCTGCTAAATGCTAGGAGTCTTAACATGAAACTGCAGTCATTGCAAGCATTCTTTACCCTGGAAGATGCTGAAATTTGTGCAGTCACTGAAACCTGGTTCAAGGGTGTGGAGCGCACCCTAACCTTGCCAGGTTACTCATCCTACAATACTTTCAGACCCCAAAAGGAGGGCTACAAAGCCATAGGAGGTGGAGTTTCAATATTTATCATATACATACACACCTCCAGGCTGTTCAAATGGTATGACCCACAGGAGACACTCCAAGTGCAGTTAACTGTTGACAAAACACCTATTCAAATCATAGCTAGCTACAGACTTCCAACTATGACTCAGGACACCTACTCTATCTATCTGGACTTACCTGAATCCATCAAGATTCAATCCTCTACCCTACTTCTGGGTGACTTTAACTACCCAACCATAGAGTGCAAGACCGATTCTACCCAAACATGAATGCATGGAGATTCCTTCGGCTTTGTCAATGCCAATGTATGGCATAAGCTGATCAAACACCCCTACAACAGGTGGAAATATCCTGTACCTGGTCCTAACCAACATGAGTAGCCACTGTAGCACTCTTACAGTGTCATCTTCCTTGGTAAGATCTGGCCATAAAGCGATCACTTTTGAAGTCACCATCTCCCCTGCCCCCCCCTTCTCAGGGTCAAATGAAAACACTTTTCCAAAGCTGACTGCAATCTCCTCAGAGCAGGCATAAGCAGCTTCACAGCCACCATCCCTTCAGTTGGAACTAGCAGTAATGTACAAACCTACACCAAAAAACTATATGAGTACCTACATAGCTGTATGGCCTCAGCAATACCTGATAGAACCAAATCATCTCCCTCAAGAAAGAGTAAACTTGTCTGGTGCACAGCAGCAATAAACAAACTCTACAACAGAAGGAAATAGTTGCTGTCCGGGGCCAAGAAGGAGCAGGTGCCAAGTTGGAAGCAATATTTCCTTTGTCTGAATGAGCAAATAATGTCACTGATGAATTACTCTAAGGTTAACTTTGAGTCCAAATTGGCCACATCCACCAAGGACAATCACAAGGCCTTCTTCACATATGTCTGCAATCTCAGAGGCAACAACCAAATCTGCTCGGAACTGGTGGTCAATAACACCACATACATATATGCCATAGATATAGCCAACCTGTTGGCAGACAGGTTCAGCAAAAATTTCACTCCCCTGTCCCCCATCACTAAACCAGGACATCCCCAGCACCTGCCCCCCCTCCCCTCATCATCATAAAGCAGGTCCTTAATGCCCTCTCAAAGGCAAAACATACAGTCTCCATGGGACCTGATATCATCCCTGGCTGTATCCTACATGAACTCAGGCATGAGCTCTCAGCTCCATTAGACACCCTAGTCAACCAAAGCCTGATCACCAACTTCATACCAGCTGAATGGAGGACAACCACTGTCATCCCTCTACACAAAGGTGGAGCATCCACTGACCCAGGCAATTGTAGGTCCATCAGTCTAACTAGCCTGCTCTGCAAGGCCGTGGAATGCATTTTCATGAACCTTATAAACAGGGACATTGGCAACCTCCAAACACTTCACCCCACACAGTTTGGTATTGTCAAGAGAGATCAGGCCTACCCTGACCTAGCCAAACCCTTTGACACTATTCCCCACTTGGCCATAATACATAAATCTTCCCTGCTAGGCATCAACCCCTATGTTACCAGATGGGTAGCTAACTGGCTCACTGATAGAACCCTCTCAGTCAAAGTAGGGGAAGTCACCTCTAGTAGTAAACCTGTAGCGAGCGATGTACACCAAGGATTGGTCTTGGGGCCTCTACTGTTTGGGATATACTTTTCTGAGGTGCAAGCCAGAACCAGTGGTATGAGGCAGACCAAGTTTGCAGATGACTGCAAGCTGGGTGCTGTCTTAAATTCCCTTAGTGATGTGAACATCCTCCAAGATGCCCTTACCCAAACAAATGACTGGTTCCAGAAGCATTGCCTCAAACTAAATCCCAAGAAATCCGTTGTTATCCCCTTTGGGGTAAATGTTATCCACACTAATTATGACAGTAATAACAATGTACTAAGCATGCATTCAGTCGTGAAGGAGTTGACCACCCAGATTTGTAGTAACCTGACTGTTGACCACCGCTTTGCCTCTGTTGTAAGGAAGGCTTCTTAAATGGCCCACCTCATAAATAAGGGTATTTCATCCAGGAACAAGGAGGTCATAACATCCCTGTACTCCTCCCTTATCAGACCCATTATCGAGTACAATGCCACCTTTGGCATGTAGCTTGCCAAGCACATGCAGCAGTTGCAGAGACCACAGAGGTTCCTGACCAGGAAAATCCAGGCTCTCAAAGATCTATCCTATACAGATAGGCTAAAATCCCCGTCCCTCTACTCAGTATCATACAGACTGATCATAGGTGACCTGTGTCTGGCATATAAGGCCATTTCCGACCCAGCCTTGATGGAGTTACTGCATATCTGTAGGACAAATAACACTCACACAACTCGCATGCAAGGCCTTAACCTGGTCTGTGACATCAATAGTATTTGTTGGCAGGATAGATTTGTATCCCAAAGACTCCAACATCTGTGGAATAGACTCCCTCTGCATGTCAAGCAGAGTACCTCTCTAGCCATCTTTAAGAGTAACCTGGATGACTGCATGGGAAACAGAAAATACACCCCTAGAATCCCACCTGTGTCCCTGCTGGACAGGGGAAACAGGTGCTGATGTTGAAGGAACATGGGCAAAAATCTTGTCTAGGCTTATAAGAGCCTCCATGCCAATAGCCTAGTATCATCTCATGAACATATAAACCTATTACATTATATGTTTGCTGTATTTATTTCAGACTGTCCTGCAATGTTGTTTTAAATTATTCCCTGTGAGTCTGAAGTGTGTAGCTACTGTATTGATTGAGTATTGTCTTGTTCCTTTATTAATTATTATTAAATATAGTTAAACCTTGTCATTGTATCTGGTCTGTATAGAACTAAGTAAGCTCTTACAGTACTTGCATATGTATTTGGTGACACTGTATAGCCCACTACAATAGCCTTGGTCTTGGTCACACTTACCATTTTGCTAATAGGCACATCACACAGTAGGATTCATCACCCTTTGGTAAAGGCCTTACAGTAGCTGGTAAAGAGCTGGATTGCGGCTGTCAGAACTAACTAAAAGTCTGGACAGAAGGGGCCATAGCTAGCAAACATGTGCCAGCCCTTCCCAGTGTGTGTGTGTGTGTGTGTGTGTGTGTGCGTGTGCGTGCGTGCGTGTGTGTGTGTGTGTGTGTGTGTGTGTGTGTGTGTGTGTGTGTGTGTGATTCATAAATCAAATCTCAAAGTGTGTGTCAGCTACTTGGGCAGAGACCTGAAGCACTGTTTGGACAGAGTGGGTGACAGATGCTTTGGCTTGACCACTCTGTTAAGATGTTAACCGTATAGCTGTGCCAGTGAGGACTGTTACTGGGGATCTGGAGAGAGAGAGGGAGAAACCAGCCCCAGACTGACTGTGATCTATGTGTGCTCTGCAGGGTAATTGTGCTATACTGTGTGTGTACTTGTCATCCTCCCATTGTGTACATCCCTCACTGGTAGTAGTGGTGAGGACTGAGGCTCCCTGATGACTGGGCCAGTGCAGGGACATCACACAGACAGTAAATACTGGTGGACACAGCTGGCATATCACATCATGTACCATCATTGAGCCCTTCTCAGTCTGCCAGTGTCATACAGGTTTATTTCACAGATAGTCCTGGTCTCCCTGATCATTCATGACATACTCTGGATAGGTGAGTGTGTACTCCACGCTGTATCTGATTGCCTAATACCTATGGCTAGCATACCTGGTGAGGCCCTGTGGCAGGACAGCAGGTTATAGGTACTAGTAGCTGGTGGATGCTGGCACTGGCTCAGCAGCAGTGTGTACATACTGAGCATACAATGTAAGGAAATCGATACAGAACCAGTTATTCAGGTACCATGACTGTATCTCCAGGGGTCTGGCATGTCAGACACATTCCCCAAAGTATGTGAACAACCATCAAGTATTGTCCAACTGGTGTCCGCAAATACACATTTGTCTGGCAGGAGGGTCTACATCTGTCAGGCACATGTACACATTCCGCAAACATCTGGGTACTACAGATGTCAGACACCTATGTGGAGGTCACCCTATAACACATATGCACTGCTCTCAGTTATTGTGTAGCTCAGATGTTCCAGGAATGTCCACATGCATCTGTAAGAGTAGTCACCTATTTGTGGGATGTAGGCTGGATGACATGGTACTGTAACGATGCCCATAGACGACACCCAGCAGTTGAAGGCAGTGAATTGTGTGGACACATAACAACACAGTCTGACACAGCAGTCAGGCCATTTATGGTAGTCCTGGTACCATATGAGATTACTAGGCTGTGGGCCCTGAGCAGCCATATCCCTAGGCCACATGTTAGCCCATGTGTATGCAAGGCAGCAGCTGATGTCCCCATCCAACAGGGACCCAGGTGGTATCTCAGGGTTGTATGTGCTGCTAACTATCCAGTTGACCAAGTTACACCTGCAATGGTGGAGGTAGCTACCCTGCCTGATGTAAAAGACAAAACGACAAATAACCAGCATGGCTACCATGACCATAACATTAAAATAGATAAGTTTATTAAGAACAAGGATAAGCACTTTCACATTCACAAATGCTTCATGAGATCCACATATTTCTTAAAACATTCTCACATTTAAAACAGAGACCAAACAATCATGTTGCTCATGAATTAAAGAACCAATGAAATCATAGAAACATTATGTATGTAACTTCCTCCTTCTCAAGGCAGGTTTTAGACAAACATTTGCATTGATGCCTGGGAATGTTTGAGCCTGTAGTCTAAATATCCATTTCAGCTCCAGGTTTTCCAAATACATGTTCAAATCCCCCCTAGGGTTCACCTTTACATATTGCAACACCCTAAAGGAGAACATATGTTGTGGATTCTCGTGTATATGTTTTGCTAGGGCATTCTTAACATTATTTGTCCTAATATCATAAAGATGTCTCAAAATCCTATCTTTGAATTTCTGTAAAGTTTTCCCTACATTGAAGTGTGAAACATGAGGTTTGCCATGTGCGATGCTCAACCTATTGACACGAGATACAAATTTCAACAAGTGTTTGGAAGGATGAATAGGTGTTTGGAAGGATAAATAGGAAAATTATTATATATTTTGATATTGAAACTTACACACTCTTATTTGTTTTTTTTTGTACCACTTGGAATTGAACCCACGTGATAAAGAATGCAAATATTGAAAGTTAGCTTATTAATTCTTATTGCCATAGAAGAAGTTCTCTTTAAGCACCATAATTAAAGGTGTACTAATTTCAGAACAAATGGAGATACAGTTTAGAAAGGCCTGTATGTGTGTGACTTTAAGTAGTCCTAGGAATGCATTCCTGTGTAAAAGTTAATATTTCTCTTTGTGTATATATATTTCAGATAGATGGAGTTGCATGACCTGAGAAATAAAGGCTGAGCTATGTTATATACATACTTCACAAGGCATACTTTCCTAAACACATAGTTAGGATATGTGATGAGTTATGATGATTATAACAAAACTACTGTGCCCATCATACATATACACATGCATTTTAAATTAAATATCCCCAATGTCATGCTTAACAAATTTTACACATATTATCTTGGGTTTATAAGTGAAGCATTAATAATATCTGCTAAATAGAACAGTTCAGTTATGCAAGCATTTCTAATACATTGTATGAAATAAACATATTTATTATTTCCATTTGTATTTAGTGTACATTCCTAATCAAAATACTGTGATAAATGGGATTCTGACACCCTTCATGAAAGTATCTGTTAGCTGAATTTGAATCCTTAATCCCCTGTGTTCTTTATCTAAACTCACAGCACTTACACCCTGTGCCACAGAGATAGGTATGTGAGATGTGGGATTTCTCCAATCAGTACTGTTCAGAGTACTGCTGAAAGCACACCATTGCCAGGCATGTTTGCTCTGCAGAATGCAGCCTAAATTAAACTTTTCACTTTTTTTCCTTAGGTAGTGAACCATGTCTGAGCACTTTAAATGTTATAGTAACTGTATCCCACTACCACATTTAGTCCTCCTTTAGTCTGTATTCCCATAGTGCAGTGCATTTTAGCAAAAGGCATTAGAAAATAATATGAGAGAAAAAAATGGCAATAAAATGAATACAATCACTGGGTATGTCTACCAATGACTGAAGCAAGAAGTGCATTCAAGTGACATACATTCTTCTCACGACTTATAACCTCAGAAATGAACTTTGTGAAACACATTATCAGACTTGTAGTTAATGACCAATAATGTGAAACTGGATAGACAGCAGTTCATATCTCTTTGCAATACTGAGAATATTTGAGTTTTACACAACACAGTGTGTATGAATATCAATTCAGACCACCCTGTGTAAAATTAATAATTAACTGGATTCAAACTGTGCATCCTCTGTCTTATTTCTGTCAATTCACTTCACTTGGGGATACAAAAGCAATATGTTAAGAAGCATTCTGGAACCTATACTTGAACTAAAATATTAATTCACCAGCACTTAACAGTCCTTAAAGAAGGGTTTTAAAGAAATCTATGGACAACAAATCTAAAGACAATTGTATATTGACTTTTACTGTTGACTATTATAGCATCATTAATATTATTAGAGAGAACTGGGCCATAATTACTGAAAGCTCATATCAAATGGACATCCTTGGAGAAACTCCTTCTTTTCTGTACAGGAAAGCCAGAAACGTTAGGAATTGGGTTGAAGGTACACACAGACCATTGGATAGATGCACCAATAAGGATGGACCCACTGTGTTTTTCTGCTGTTATATAAAGAAACTGATTAAAACCAATGCAGGAGGTGACTGTAACTCAATGCAGGTGGTTTACAGGGCAAGGTGCAATGACTGTGAAGCATTTCATGTGGGGAAAGCGCTCAACAGACTTAAAAGAAGGATTTCTGGCCATCTTTCCAAAATTAGAGCTAAGAGCAAGAATAATGCACTGGCCTGGCACCTGCAGCTTCACAAAAGACACACTGGCAGCTTTACATTTCAAATTATTAATCTAGTGGACCTTTTGGAACTAGAAGGAGACGTCCCTAATCTTTTTTAAAAATGTGAACTACTGTGGAGGTGAAACTGAACTCTTAAAAAATTGGGACTTAATTATTGCTCAATAAAAAGCATACTAGAACTCAGAAAACTGCCTCATTGTTTAAGGACTATTAAAAATCTGATACGGGACTGATTAATGCTGACATTACACAGTAATATTATACATGCTAATACTATTATAAACAAGTATTAAACACTGTAAATATTTTACAATGAAAATGATTGACATTGGTGCTGTTTTCTGATACTTTTAGTCATTCAAACTAACTGCTTTCTTAGTTAGATGCCACACTTGAACAGATCCCCAGGGCCTTGATGTTTTATTTTTAACATATTTCACTGTATTTCCACCTTGGCAATTATAGCTATAGTTTTCTGCCTACTTAGGTGTTCACTTTTAGATTTATACACACATTCATTAATATTATGATATGATTTTTTTACACACAAACCTGATAAAGTTTTTATTTGATATGAAAGTGATCTTTGTTAAAAGTGTTTCAGTTTATAAGTTATGAATATTTATTCTGATAGATGTCTAGTGGTAGATCTTTTTCTTAGTTAATCAGTCATTTTGTTAGTGAGATGGTGTCTTAATTAATACATTTTGGATTAGTAAGTTAGACTTAATAAACTGTTCCTACATTATATATTTTAATTTGTCTCTAGCTTTTTAGTTTCAGTTCTAAGGTAGCACAGTCTCAGTTTACACTATGGTGTTAAGGGAGGGGGTGGGGTTACCATCGATTTTTTTTTTTTTTTTTTTTTTGCAGTTGTACACTGTGAGGCCTTTGCAGCATTTTATCTGTTCGTTCATCCCCTTGGACTACAGTGTGTGTGTGTTTTTTCCACCACTGGGACTTTAACATGGAAAACAGCACACTATTGGACTTGCTGATAGCACCTACCTGGGAGGAGAATGATGATGACAGGATTAATCTAGACAACACTAATGGTGAGGAAGTTCATAACCCAGGTATGGACAACTCTGACTCTTTTAATAAACCAGAAAAATAAATGAAATGCATGAAAGAGCTATTTTGGGAGCAAATTTACTTACAACAAAGTCTAGATAAGAAGAGACTGCCTTAACCAGAAGCCTATGTGGAATAATATAGATGAAACCTTGATGGCTAAATGGTTTGATACCTTAACTAATGCTAACTACAACCTTATAAGAGTACTCCTTAAAAATAACCAGGATAAACAGAAGGCAACTAAAGCTGTAATCTCAGAGCTGAAGATGCTTATATTAAATGAGAACCATGTAGACATTTATGCAAGGTTTGATTCTCTGAGAGAGAGGGTAAAAAGCTTTGAACAATCCATTCAAGAATGTAAGCTGAAGAAGATGAAAATGGATCAGGATGATAAGGATGATCCTGAGAGATTTGATAAAACAAAAAACAAATAAAGACAGAGGATTTTTTTAACTGCAACAACTATAGACTTAGTAACAGGAGATTCAACAGAGGCTACAAAAAATACCACCAGCAACCCAAGCAGGTTTTTTGAGAGGGAAATCAATGCAAAGAATCAGACAGAGGCATAACACAGATGTAACAGTTTCTCCCACTGCCACCATCTTCACAGATACCCTTGGCTAGCAGCACACCTCAGAACTCCAACGAGGGGCATGGTTACCTAGATCCAGGTTACCTAGATCCAGACCCAGAATCATAGAATGGACCAGAAGTATTAGAAGGATATGGTGGAGGAACACCTGAACCAGAACCAACACCAGATCTAGAACTGACAGGACAACTGAGACCAAAAACAACATGCCTACCAGCAGCAGCATCTGGAATACCAAGACCCACACCACCAAGAGGGACATTACCATCAATGGAGACATCAGCCACAACACCAACAATAGGACTAGTACCAATACCATTACCAGGGTCAATGTCAGAGCTCCCAAGGAGGACAATAGTCTCGGAGTCACCAGGAAGACTACCACTACAATTCCCAAGACTCCAAAGGGTACAAGAGGAGTTTCAATGATCCCCATCCCCAGCCAGAGGTCCTCTGGATGACCAGAGAACCAATCAGTGGACAGGAGTGAGGGAAATGAAATACTTGGGGGAGCCCAACTACACTACAGGACCCAGAAACAGATGGAGAAACCAGCCACTCTATTAACTTACCCTATTGTGTAGAATCACTTCAAAAAAGAACTTACTGACATTGAGACTAGTGTGCTTTCAAAGGGATTAACTTTTATTTCTTACTGCAGGTCTGACGCAGCATAGGTACTGGTTGATTTAAAATCCTATGTCAGAAAATTGAATCTGAAAGTTCTGTACCATGGCAAATCTGATGCCACTGAGAAAAAAAATATTGAAGAAACAACAAAAGACCCAGTAATTAGTGTCGTCCCTTACACTAAACTTTAGGAAGCCTTTTGAGGTCAAATGTGAAATGGACATCAGGAAAGTTCTGCAAGAACCAGCATAGAGAAAGTTCTACAACCTTGACAAAGGTGAGAAAAAGCATTTTTAGAGCTAGGCAGAGATAAGTCTTGACAGGTTATGAAGGCTGACAAGGGAGGGGGCATTGTTGTTACTTTTATCAACAGCTATAACCAGAGGATAGATAGGGCATCATACAACAACTGATACACAGCCTTGACTGCAAGTTCTGATGTTGTTTGTTAACAGATAACTTGTTTGGCTATCTACAGATACCTTCCCCCCACTTCCCTAAATTCTTTGGAATCCCTAAACCACATAAAAATGGAGAAAACCCTCCTTACAGGAAAATAACTGTTACAATTGATGCTGATAGCATTTTATTAACAACAGATGTTGAATCATTATATACTGTACTTCTGCATAATTATTGTATTGAAACAGTGACTGATTCTTACAAGAAAAATAACAATGGCACACCAGCACAACATGAAAGAACAGGTAAACTTTTAAATATGGCGCTTAGCTACATTTTTTATGTTTAATGGAAATTACTATAAACAAATGACTGACATAGCCATAGGGCAGCTATGGCTCCTAGCTTAGTTAACATAGCCCTAGGTAAGTGGGAGGAGGAGGATTATGTTTTTAACAGCAGAGAATACATGCAATGTATCACAGTGTATCTGCATTTTATTGATGACATCTTTATTGTGTGGAAAGGATACAGTGCTAAATTAGAAGATTTTACCAACTATATGAATCAAACCACCAGCTTCCTGTATTTCACCTCTTTCTACAGGCTCACCTCTATAGTCTTCTTAGATATTCAGATTACTAAAGAAATGGACCAAGGTAAAAATGGACACAGATCTTTACAGAAAACCTACCAGAGTAAACCTCCTGCTACATAATATGAGTCTCCATCCTACCAGGACAAAATATAACATTGTTAAGTCCCAGGGCAACAGGTTGTCAAGCATCATCAAAAAATGTAACCCTTCTTTAAGAACCTAAATGATCTTGAAAATGATTTTTTAGTGAGGGGATATGAAAGCAATATGTTAAGAAAAATTCTGGAATCTAGAATTTAACTAAAAAGTACAAATTCACCAGCACTTAGTGCTTATAGTAGGGTTTTAAAGAAATCTATGGACAACAAATCTAAAGACAGTTGTAGCTTGACTTTTACTGTTGACTATTCCAGCATCATTAATATTATTACAGAGAACTGGGCCATAATCACTGAAAGCTTGTATCTAATGGGCATTCTTAGAGAAGCTCCTTCCATTGTGTATAGGACAGCCAGAAACATCAGGAGTTGGGTTGAAGGTAGGCCCAGACCATTGGATACATGCACCAGTAAGTGTGGAGCCAACTGTGTTTTTTGTCAGCACATGCAGGAGGAAGACATGTTTTCTCCCCTTATTTACAGAAACTGATTAAAACCAAAACAGAAGCTGACTGTAACTCAATGCAGGTGGTTTACAGGGCAAGCTGCAATTACTGTGAATCATTTTATGTGGTAAAAACTCTCAGCAGTCTTAAAAGAAGCATTCCTGGCCATCTTTCCTAAATTAGAGCTAAATGCAAAAATAATGCATTGGCTTGGCACCTGCAGTTTCACAAAAGGACACACTGGCTTTAAATTTCACATTAGTGATTGTGTGGACCTTATGGGACTGATTAATGACATTACACACTAATATTATATATGCTAATACTGTTATAAACAAATATCAAACATTGTAAATATTTTACAATGAAAATAACTGACATTTCTGATACTTTTACTCATTCAAGCTAAGTGCTTTCTTAGTTAGATGCCATACTTGAACAGATCCCAAGAGCCCTAATATTTTTTTTTTCATTTTTCATTCTTCACTATGTTTCCACCTTAGCAATTATATCTATGGTTTTCAGCCTACTTAGGTATTCACTTGTAGATTTATACACATGTTCATTAATATTATGATATAATTTTTTGCAAACCTGATAAAGTTTTTATTTGGTGCACAATTGATTTTTGTTAAAAGTGCTTCAGTTTATAAGTTATTGTTATTTATTCTGTTAGATGTCTGGTGGTAGATCTTTTTGTTAATTAGTTAGCCATTTTGTTAGTGAGATTGTTTCTTAATTAATAAAGTTTGAATTAGTAAGTTAGCCTTAATAAGCTGTTCTTGTATATTTTAATTTGTCTCTAGCTTTTTAGTTTCACTTCTAATGTAGCACAATCTCAGTTTAAACTATGGTGTTAAGGGGGAAGGGGAACTTGGTTAAAGGAATGAGTTTATTGCTTTTATTGCTCTTACCAGAACCACCCTCTATAACCACTCCCTTGCTGCAGATAACATGATTATATATAAATAATGAATGTCTTTACTTTTCATTATACTCGACTAGGATTGCTTGTGAGTGTGTTTCAATAAAAGATATTCCATTTTTAACTCAACTGTGGACCACCTACTACTTTCTATTTTATTATTTTGTAGTACATATTTTTGAGTTTGATTTTTATTAGTGAACTAGGTACATAACATATTTTAAGAAGTGAACTTCACACCTCCACACTGCAAAATTTCTTCTTTGTTTGTTTTTGACCCAGTATAGGTTGCATACTGGGTTTTCTGAGACTTTGAGGTACACCACAGATTTTTCTTTTTTTTCACGTATTCCTTGTGCCACAGGAATAGTTATTTGAAAGGTGGAATCTATTCACTAAGTATTATCTTAGGGTTGGGAAGGTGGCCTAATGGTTAAGGTGTTTGCCTTACAAACACAAGGTACGGGGTTCGAGTCTCACAAGGGATAATTGGCTAGGCTTAAAATGGCTCGCAAGAGCAGTTAGCTTAGTACTAATCTATGAACCTATGAACCTAAAATCTAGAGTGCTGACATCCATGCACCATTGCCAGCCATTGCTGGGCATGTTTATGTTACAGAAGGCAGCCCATATTAAATGTTTCACTTTTTTCCTTCTGCAGTGAAATCTATTTGCTCTCGGCTCAGCAGCTTGCAATTGCAAAAGGTGACAAAGTAGCAAATGATATGACATTGCAATGAAAGTAAAAGTAAACATGAATAATACTTTCAACATTGTCTTGAAACCTCATAACTTGTGTTACACCTCATGACTGGTTCAGGTAATGGCAATTATTCATAGAGGGGAAACACAGAAATTAACATAATTTCATTTGTGACACACCACATACAAGTCATACTGACATACATTGAAAGGGGGCTATCTTACTGTAATTAGTGATGCAGGCTATGTGGATAAGTAATCTGTCATATATTATATACATCTCAGCATTCATCTTAGTTCTTAAATATCAGTTCTCACAATTTAGAAATCATTTCTCACATCATGCATAGCAAATATCATCAGCAAGAAGTATAGATGATTCTACTACTACAATACACTGGTAACACCAGGTCACACACACACACTTAGGATGTGTAACTCATATTCCAAAATGTGTATCTATCCTTGTAGCTGACACCATTTTCAAAACTATCATTACTACTGATTTGAACCCCCGGAAACTCTTATGTTTTCTTCATCTCCACAGTCTCTGTATTTACAGTTTGCGCCACACAGACAGCTAGATAATGGTTGCATTGTATGCACTCATTACTATTTGGAGTGCTGACAGATGCACACCAATGCCAGGCTCATTTGCAATACTGATGCCAATCTAAATTAATTTTTTTCACTTTTTTCCTTCGGCAGTGAACCCTGCTTATGCAAATGCAGATGGAAATTAAAAAAAAAAAAGGAATACATATTGAGAATAATTGAAAGGAAAGTTTAAAAATGAAAGGGTGTATATATATATATATATATATATATATATATATATATATATATATAGCAAGTTGCTTACAATGACACATTCATCCTCTTCACATGACTTGCCTCACAACCAAATTCATTTCTTTGACAGATTATTAGGACTTTAACTTATATATTTAAACTCATGCATATTATCTAGTGTACTTATGACTGTAAGTCACTGATTTTCCAACAGCAACACATTCATAGACGAAAATGGGTGTCAATATTTATTAAGAACTCCCTTAGAGCAAATGATCTGTAAACAGGATTCAAAATCTGCATCACCTCCCTCTTACTCTTATGTTCACTTCATTTATACCTTGTGCCAAAGAGCTGGAAATCTGTCAGTGCATTTTCTTGAGGCATTACTATCCAGGGTGCTAAAGGCCATGCACCAAATACCAGACTTATTTATGCTACTGAAGTCAAATCAAATTACATTTTTTGCTTTTTCCCTTAAGCTATAAAACTTGATTGCTATCTGTCAAGTGGTGTGCAAAAGCAGAAGACAATAATGAAAAAAAATACAAAAAAATGATTTGGATAACAATTGGAAGAAACATGACATGAATCAAAGTTGATAACTAGCAATGAGAAGAATAATTAGTGCATTATACTGACACATTCAGTTTTCTCACATCTACTTGCCACATCACAACTATCACTTCTGTCTCACAATATCAGGTCTTTTGGTAATGCCATGGCAAGGGCATGAGGACAGAGAAGAGCAGTAATGCTATTATTTTTCATATAGCACAAATAATTAATAGTGACATAATTTCAAATAACATATCTATCTGTCAGGATTATGACCTGGAAGGCATGTTGATGCAATCAGTCATATGTAAGAAAGTTTTTCACATGTCACTTACTTCTTTTGTTTTATCACAACTTACAAAGTTTCAGATTTCACCTCCTCCATATCACATATCCTTAGCAATGCTGAGATTACTTGAGTTTCCCAACACCACACACTAAAATGAGTGTAATATTTATTATGAACACCCTCAGTAAAATAACTGTTAACAGGATACAAACCCTGCATCACCTGTACTATTTCAATAAGCTCACTTGATTTACACCTTGTTCCACAGAGAGAAAGATAGCTTGCAGCCTGGATTTCTTTACTCAGTACAGTCTGGAGTGCTGAGGAAAGTGCAGCAATACCAGTCTCAGCTGTGCTACTAATGGCATTCCAGTTTAAATTTCTCAGTTTTTACCTTAGGAAGTAAACTGCTGTTCACTGCTACTGACTGCTGCCAGTCAACAGAGCACAATGCCAAACACTACACAAAGGATAAAGGAAAAATAAATAAATGGCACATTTTAAACAAGTACTTTAAATGTACATTTCTGATATTTCCTCAAATTTATCTAGTGACAGTAACCTGTATGGATTTGAAATATCAAACCAGGGCATTAAGAACATTCATTTGTGATTATTTCCCATATTTGCCATAGACACAGGCATATATTAGCAAAAAGAATTAGGCATACTGAAAATGTGACATTGTATCAAGTAACACTGAAAATGCAACAGAAACAAGTTCTGAATACTGTCCTTTCTCATTTGCTAGTACATGTCTGGGTGAGTGGGATATTGGAAACAAGATGACAGAATATTAAACAAAGATTATAAACGCTACAGCTTTATTCCTCTCTTTACTTTGAGTTCCACAGTCCTTTATCTATGCTTTCCTAAAAGCAATGTTATCTCATTGTTATTACATATGTTAGTTGTATCAATGAGTAATGTACTCCTTTGCATCTGCACATTTCTTTTTAAGAAGCAGAATCTATGATAATAAAAACAACATTTGAATGAATGATTGAATGCTGCTGTCCTAAATCAGTCAATGTGCTTTCAAACTTTTTGTAAGTCTCTTCTCCATGCCACACCCTCATTAGGTATACATCAAAGAGGGGAGACTGTGAAATAATGATTTTTTTCCTGCAGTAAGGCTAATTATTGACATCTGCAAGCCATTAGCAGGTAACACGTCTCAGTCCTTGTCCTTGCAGTGCTAGGGCATGTGTATGCAATCATGTAAGTCCTTACACCATGTTTACCTTCCCTGCACTTAGTGCAGATTGTGGTGTTCAGAAATGCTAATGATGTAACACCACATTTTCATGCACAGTGCTCAGATAGGTGACTCTCTGCACTGTATAGAGGTAATCATGTAACTAAGAAACTTGTATTATAGTGGGAAGACTGTTTGGAATCAGAGAGCTTGATACTGGTATTTACACTTCAAGGACATTTTTCTACTTGCTAAACTGGGTTTCTTGCCAATGTATCTTGCTATTTTTAAAGAATGCTTTTAGTTTAACATTAATGATGGATTGCAATGTGCAATACAGTCATCAGTTTATATGTCTGCATTTTCTTTACAATTTACTGTTGTCATTGCCCATGTATACCATTTATTTGTTTGAATTACAAAGGTTAGAAAGAATGCTACCTGACATGATTGTGTAGAATTTATTTTCTGGGAATTTGAACAGTTATTGCAGAAGAGTGTAGTATAACTTCTTATCAAGGTCAGGTGGTTTTACCTGTGCAGCTGAAAGAATGTGTTAAGGTTGTGACATCTACCTGCCTGCTCTCCACACCACTGGAGATGCCCCCATAAAGTTTTCTCCATTTCTGCTTGTACACTGTGAATTAGTAGTATTAATGGTTCAAATGTATTACACAGTTACACAACCGTTGTCTGCATTACAGAACTGTTATAATTGTTAATTTTATTCATTGTGTATTGGAGGGTTTAGCTTGTGTATAGTCATAGGGAGCATTACCTTTTCATTTGTTGTGTGCATGATGGATCCATGCATTCATACATAACTGACTTCCCAGCCATTCTCTTTGTGCATTATAAATTTCACTTTGTGTCTGTTTTCTATTTTATCTCATACAGAGCTATGGTGCACAAGACATCTGTACCCCACAAGCTGTTATTCACTGATGTAGAAAATGAGGTCATTATCCAGTCCTTCCATCACCATGGAGCTTTTCTGTTAGTGAGAGGTAGATGTGACAAATCTGCCTAAGAAAGGATATGGCAGCTGGTGGTCAATGACATCAGTGCTGTCAGAGGGAGTGGGAGAACTTACTCCCAGATAAAAGTGATATGATCACCTCTGCCCACTGTAGGGTGGCTGCAGTTGCCCAGGAATGGATGGCTAAGGGAGGTCCTGCTACTGAACCACCACTGAATGAAACAGAGGAAATCCAGACAGCTTAGCAGAGTGTCTCAAGAAGAACTTCCAAGTATGTAAAGTAAAAATAATTTAACTGTCATTCTAGATATCTTTATATGTGCATATCTTATATGTTTGATATATCGAGAGCCAGCAATAAGCATGGATTAAATGATGGAGCACAAAAGAGTGATAGAGGAGGGTGTTTGGGGGGAGGATTCAACTGGTCAGCAGAATTTTGTATGAGATGATTCTTAATCTGCAAATGTAAAAGGGATTGTTCTCAATTTCTTGTGTCATTTGCATTATAATGCTTATCAGCCTTGTTTCTCTCCCTTCTTTACATAAAGGAACATCTGGATTGCAGTCTGCAAGACCACCTGTGCATGGTAAACACACTTTTGTATTATTATTAGTGTATGCATATTAAGGGCGGCCACAGTGGTGCAGCAGTTAGCATTGCCACCTCACTGCAAGAAGTTCTCCGTTTCGATTCTCGGCTGAGGTGCCTTCTGAGTGGAGTCTGCATGTCCTCCCTGTGGTCACGTGAATTTCCTCCGGGTGCTCCGGTTTCCTCCCACATCCCAAAGACATGCTGTAGGTGGATTTGACACTCAAAATTGGCCCTAGGTGTGAGTGTGTGCATGCATGTGCCTTCTGTGGAAGGTTGGGCACCGGGCTGGCAACTCGACACCGTAAAACTCCACTGCCAATCATGAGCGGACAGATGATCTGCCGTGGCGACCCCTAACCAGGAAAAGCTGAAAGAAGAAGAAGATTAGTGTATGTATATTAGATTTAGGTCAAACTGAGACTAATATTTGTATTGCTTTAGAATCTATTATAGTTTAACCTACCTTTCATATTAAAAAAGGTTTGATCAGTTTCATTCCCTATTTCTCTTTTTTCTTGTGTTTATTGCTTGTTATCATATGTGATACTGACAGCAGCACTGTGGAACTCCTACCACCTGATGTCATAGTATCAGTAACCTCTGATGATGATGGTGGTGGTGAGAATGAAGAGGCACAGTCTGGGGGTGCAGAGGGTCAGAATGGCACTTAGATTCTGAATCCCACATCCCCTGCCTATATTTCAGACACAGTCAGTATGCCTACACATACTCATGCCATGGAGCCCTCTGATATAGGATAGTTTGAGGGTGACCCAGTTTATCAGGGTAGTGTGGTTTCACCAAATTCAGAAATGGTTGATTCTCCCCATAACCATCATGAGGGTGAAGTGTCATACAGGAGGGTTGGTAGAGGTTCTCAGAGGAGACCTAATATCACCCCTTCTCCTGATGCTGGTGTGTCATTAGGTGTCACCAGATGTATGTGTCGTCCGTCCTGTAATAGAGTCACAGGACGTTCCACCATGGCCTCAGAAGAGACTCCATCATCTGGTGGTAGCCAACATGGGCATGACAGATCCTGATCCCATGGTGGCAGTACTTCCACTGCTCCATCGGTGATTGCATTGTCCACACCCAGATGTGGTAGTCCACATAGTCATGGTCCTGGATGTAGTGGTGAAAAGAGCTCATTCAATAGACAACACTCATGTTCTGGTAGCACCCTGACTTCTAGCCAAGTTGGTGGGAGTAGCACTGTAACCCCTGGCATAGATAGTTCTCATGGGTGGGGACAATGATACTGAACTGACTATTCTATCATGCACAGCTCACACGTGTCCAATATGTGAGGATGTAGGGCTAGAGCAGTGATTGATTGTGTTCATGCAGACACACACACATACTGAAAAAACAAACTTGCTTATACCATGTCACACACATGCAAGCAATCTAAATACTACTGTTGCATGCCGTACATGTCTTATTACTGGCCCTAACAACTGTATAGTTTAATAAATATGTGTGTTTCTTACTCACGCACAACTCACTTCATTGGTGTCAACCTTGTCCTCCTGTCACTCCCCACCCCTTAAAACCCCTGTAAAAATGATGATGACTGTGACCTACCCTTTACACATCTTTGTGACTTAGGGTTGCATATATGTTTGATGCATAGAGTGGATTGCTAATGCTTGCTTACTTACAAGCTTGCTTTTATGAATATGGATTGCAGAATAAAATGTTTTGATTTCTTGTTCCTACTCATTTGAATGATTATTAACATAATTGTTGAACCTCATTGTATTTTGGTTAATGATCTAAGTCATGCAGTCAAAGCAATAGATATTTCAGTCTTGCTTCTTGCTATACTTGTGTAAATGGTGGTATCATTGATTTGTTCCATAGTTTATATACAGTGGTCAAGTGTAATATTTGAACCACAGTATTGGGTAGAATGCATAGCTGTATATTCCAAACATCAGTTATATAAGTTATTACTATCATAACTGTACCCCTCAGAAAAATGGTCTGCTTAGGGGTATATACATATTTCCATATGAGACTACTATGTTGCATTACAGGTTCCACACTTACCTTGTCATTACTGCACGCACAAATTTAGTCCTTGGGGGTTGTCCCTGTCTGATGCTATCAGAACACAGCCATTACATGTTAAGTAAAGGTTGTGAAGTTTGACAGGCACCTGTTTTCATATTTGTATATGCATGGGATCTTAGGCTTTGACCTAGGTAGTGAGTGTATGTGCTATCCTTTGCCTGTTAGCCAGAGCCGGGACATACTGTGCATGTCTCCATCTGACAGCACCATCTGCAGCTGGTGGCTCTCCCTCAGACTTCTCATCTGTATCTGCTGCTTATGTTGCTGGCCCAACCTGTGGTCCTTGAAAGTCTGATTCTGTCCCTTGCTGTCCTTATTGAAGCTGTTTCCTGAGAATTATATTGTGTAATATAGCACAGACTATGAGTATTTTGGTGGAGGTGCCTGGGTCATATTGCAGGGCACCTCCTGATGTGTCTAGACACCAGAACTTTGATTTGAGCAATCCTAACACACATTCTATGATGTTCCTAGTTTTAGCATGAACCACATTGTGTCCTTGCTAATTGGAGGTGTGTGGGTTTTTCATGGGTATCATGAGCCAGGGCTCCAGTGCATAACCTGCATTCCCCACTAGATGCTCTTCTGAAAAGTCACCCCTAGGACACCTTGTGTACAGCTCAGAGTACCATATGTGTGAGCCATAAAAACTGCCTTGTTACCTGCTCATACATTGTAGATGATCCCTTGGGCATTAGAGATAACCTGACAGTTTATAGAGTGGTAACCTTTCTTGTAAATGCACTTCCTTCCCTGTTTATTATTTTATTTTTATGTGTGCGCAGTTTATGACCTAGAAGTGCGCTATTGCATAAAACTCCTTGCCCTCTGCTCTGGGGTGCATGGGAAACAGATATGATTTCTTGCATGATGTAACATTGCATTTAAAAATGGATATAATATTCTAGAGGCCGATGCCTTTGACACCCCTAATATATTACCTGTGGGTCTCTGGAAAGTGCCAATAGCTAGTATATGTAATGCTGCACATACCTTTGTTCTACTGCGATGGCTTGCCCATGAGTTCCCTGGAGCCTGAGGTGAGGGGTGGCAGAGGTTGCATAGTTAGGGTTGCCATCTTTTTAAATGCCCAAAGTGGGACATTTTTGCTACAAACGTCAGATTTTGCAGGCCAAAATATACCCATGGCCAGTACAAATGACAGAAATTGACTTTTTTGCCTAAATAAAAGCTTATTCTTGTAGAATTTTAGTTGCTTATTCTATTTCTTATAACATTTAGGTGTTTTAGATACAGAATAACTGTTTTATGCAACTATTACATAAAATATAGGAAATAATTTTGTTCTAAAATCTGAGGACATGTGCCATTTTTATAATTTTTTTGCAGGACACAACTGCCCAAAGAGGGACTGTCCCTCGCAAAGTGGGACAGGTGGTAACCATATTCATAGTTCATCTAGTGTTTCACTTCTACCCTGTATTACTCTGCCATTTCTGTGTCATATAGTCCATGAGAAGACAAATGGAGTTCAAGGCAAAAGTGAACACTGATTGCACACTATTGCTTTATTGCTTCCTGAATAGATCCACCATGTTGGATTGGTTAATTAGCATGTAATATGTCTGCTTATGCATTCATTACCATATTCTGACATTTCCTTTTATTTTGAGGCTCTACACTTAGAGTAGAGCCATTTAATGAATGCCAAACAGCAAGCTATTATGTGTGCTCTGTGCCACATACATGATAGCTGCACTTAGTGTAGCTGTTAATGAATCTGGCATAAATATGTCTAATGGGAAGTTTAACTAATGGGCCTAGGAACTGCATATACCATTTCTCTGACTCCATATCCTGGCATAGGTGGAAGCGGAGGCAGGATGCATTTGCAATGCGTTTAATGATATATAGTCCTGATGCCAAACTGAGCCTTGCAACTGCAGGTATCTGTATTTTTTTTTTGGGGGGGGGTCTTTTTTTTTTTTTTTTTTTACCTTGGCTACATCAGAATTCAATACTTTGCTCAACAACACCAACACAATCCTTGAAAAATATACAACCATGAAATGAATGGAATACAAACCGCTTAGTAATAATCCTTTTGTTTATTCTAGCGCCTCAGTGAAAAACACCTTCCTGGAATAACACATTCACCATAAGAATTTCATTTATACTCATCACAAATACTAATTGACACATAACTAATTCATTAGAACACAATTATCTTAAAGTACACTTCTCCAATTTAGTTCACTATTAAAACCTATAGGAACCAATGCATTAAATTTCAGAATATAAATACATTCTTTATATAAAAGTTTCTTTTTCAAAACATCATCACTAATATAAAAACAATTAATTTTTTCTAAAACACTTCCTTTCAATAGTGAAAAATTGCTATTATGCATCAACATAAAATGAGCAGCAATCACCTTTTCCTGTTTGCAGTTGGCTACATCAGAATTCAATAGCATAGTTATTAGGCTGCCATTTGGTTTCAGACACAGGGAAGGAATAAATGGCCTTGAGAGTTTTCAAGAAGCAGGTTGGTTATATGTAAATAAAAACATAAACATAACATGTCACTGGCACACCTTCACTCATCTCCTTTACAGAAGGATGTTGTACTGTAAAAGTCTTATTGTCTAAAATCTGTAATAGTTTAATAAACAAAGTCTTTTAACATATAGTTGATTTGGCATATTTAATCTAGGTGCATAGTTAGTACAAATGGAGTTTACATGACCTTGCTTTCTACAGTTTTCAGGCCATCCTAAAATGAATTATACCTTCAAAGTAAGTAAATTTTCACAGATCAAAAAGCAGGTACTTTTTTGGGTCAGTAGCAGTGGTTGGCAATTCCATTGGGTTAAAATAGGGGAATTATGGACACTTTATGGCCAGCAATACTGGAATAAATAATTATTCACATTCATATGGATTCATAATTTTTACTGGGCTGATTTAAATGGCAGTGCAAAATATAGCTGCCTGTATGGTTTACATGTCAGTAGAAAGACAGCTATAGAAAGTGTGTGGTCATTTAGGATGTGGGAACTAGTGGATGGTGTGAGAGGTGACGACTGGATGCAGAGATATAGTAAAATAGGTATGGCAGGAGAGATTTAAGAAAGAGAACATGTCACTGAGCCTAAAGCCTGATACCAAGTGATTTTTACAGTTTCAGAAGCTAATAAAGAGGCATAATACAAGAAGAAGTAAAATGCTCCCAAGGAGTATGTCTGGCTGTGATCATTTCTCCTGCTGAGATTCAAATGTATCACTGTGAGGGCAAATTTGTTTTTACATTCCACGGAATACAGTAATCTATGAAACAAAGATGAATTTAAGATTAACTGCTTAGCCACTAACATAAAGAACACTCAAGTCCAACAGTGCCTGGAATGGTAAATAATGCTCAAGACATTGTCAAATAGATTGTTATTGAGTTAAATCATCAAGTGGGATGCCATAGTAGCAGTGCATTCACAGACCTAAGGAGTAATGCTTAGAAAAATCTGACAACAAACATTCAATATTTTTTTTATTAAATCAGCAAATATTTCATGCATCCTGTAGTGAAGGTGCATGCACAATGAAGCCAGAATGGCATAATCTGATGGAGACAAAGTCCATGTTAAAAACAATAATCCATGTGTCTGTTTTGGATTACAGCTAAATAATTCTTTCGGAAGTTAGTGAATTGTTTACATTAATGGCATCCTAAAATTCAGTACTGCCATCATACCCATCAAATCTAAATAATCTGTTATCACAGGCATTACTTATTTTGAGAGAGAAGTCATATGCCTCTGAAAGTGAAAAGTTTGCATTACTCTGCTGTAATCTTTGCTGTCACTTTTACGGTTAAACTGTCTCATAACTTTCTTTGCTTAAAAATGCCTGTTTGGATTCAGAAACTAGTATGGGCAGAAGTACTGTTAATTATTGCAAATGGACATTAGTAGGGTGATGCCAATATGCTAGTTCTCTTTACAAAGGTGAAAGTAGTCAAGAAGGACTCAGCAGATTAATAACACTAGATATCCCATGATTTTCACATCTGTAAAAAGTAGTGTCAATGCTCTAGGGGTGGGATAGGTGCCAGGGCAAGTCAGATAACAATGGGGAAGATATGATAACATCACAAAGATGTTCTGCATGCCAAACAGCTCTGTGTTTTACTTTTTTTGACAGCATTTGGATGTGCAAACCAATTATTTCAATATTTAGCTTGCATGAGTGTGATTATCAGCAATGATTTGAAAAACTATTATTGTCCTCATCCTCTTTTGCAATAAAACACTACAAAAACGTTGCATGTGGCAACCTTTATTGAACCACATTCTTTAATCATAGAATCAATTGATCAGTTATAAATGTATTAATCACAATATGAACATAACTTCCACATGATGATTTAACTGCAGCAGTTTCTCCCACTCACTTCTCTCCCACCACCAAATAAGCAGCATTACACCAACTGCTGGCGTACTCTGACTTAACTAGAAGCAGTGTGTCACTGCTCAGTTCCATTCCCAACCAACTACCTTAAAAAATCCAAACCATAACATGAGAGGGGCAACGGGAGAAGGACATACCAACACTTTTATCTGCCTGCCACTAGGCTTGGCACTTATCTGATATTTTCCAGACTATCCAGAAATCAGAATGATTTTCAATTAGTCCAAAAGGCACTGCACAAACTCTAAATTCTGTTTAGAATTGTGGACAGAATGTCGGAGTGTGTTAAAAAGCAACTTCATCTTTTTTTTCACAAAAAAGCATCGCTAAAGTCATTCAGTGGAGTCAGAGATACTGTACAGCAACAAAAAAGAGAGTAACGCAACCTAGATTAGGTAAATAAAAATAGACTAAAAGGGACGTTCTGCCCTAATGACATATTATTTTCATCATAAAATGGGTGTGGATGTGGGTGGAGATGGAATGGGCCTGGGTGGAGTCACAGATAGTACAAGGGTTGTGGCTTCAGTCTGGTTTTCAGCATTGCAAGAGGTGGCAACCCTACCTACCACCCCACTCACGTATAAAACAAAACTGACCATATAAAATCTGACCCAAAATAAAGAGGGAGGGGAAGGCAGGCAGCAAATGATCTCCCCCCCAACAGCTCTTACATAAAACTACATTAACTCTTCCTTACACCTACCTCTCTTCCTCTCTAACACTCTTCCTCATAACCTTAACCCTTCCTTGTCTGATTCCCCCATCATAATCCTTCCTCTATTCCCATTTAATCTATCTACTCGTTCCTACCACCTCTACACCCTCCCCATTCCCCCCACCATCATAAATACCTAAAGTGTTTCTGGACAAATTAGTTTGCTTCAAACTACATTTAAGAATTAAGATGTATAAAGTATCTGTTTTAATTCATAGAATGTGATTTGGTAGATGTCAGCTTTTTCTGCAAACACACACACGCACACGCACACACATATCAGAGTCAGTGGTGCCACAGGGAGCACACTTGCCTTTGGTGCAGTATACTGTGGGTTCTGTTCCAACACCATGTAGATGGATTGCTAACACTGCAGTGCAGCATAAGGAATGTTGTACTACTGAGATTGTCATCCTTCTGAGTAAGACTTTAAACCAAGGTCCTATCTGCTTGACTTTGTGGTAGCTCAGGCAAATGTAAAAGATCCCCTAGCTATTTGTGTGAAAATTAGAGGAAGTTCTCCAATGCCTTAGTTAAATTTCTCCTAGTAGTATAAACACCATCACAGGTCTCCCCTGTAAAGAAGCCGCTAACCTAGCTGAAGTTTTGAATATCAGTGTTTGGGTCTTTTGATTGTATTCAGTAGACCCATTGCATATACAGATGTGTCTAGTGAAATTAAATGAAACACCCAATAAATACAAAGTGCACCACAAGAATTCAACATTGCAAATGTCGACACACTGCTATGCATGCACTGATCAACAATCTCAACATATGCTAACCTGCTCTCCCCACACCCACTGATAATTAAATATACTAACTCCAACATTGCACAATCTAACAGAAAAGGCATATTTCCCTATCCAGAGAACTGTGCAATCTCGCACACCTGTTAACCGTCTGTTTAGTTAATTCAATTTTGTTGGCTAAACAGATGTTGACCAGCAATAGGGTTTACAAATTTCAATTGACATGTATAAATAAGTTTACTTTCAAAATGTGGAAACGTAGTTTGTCAAATATGGGTTGGTCAAATGTGTGTTCAAGCTATGCCTGTAATGTCAAACTAAAAATATCTGAATTCATATTAGTGAAAGTGAGTACACATTTGCTAATATGACGCCAACATTTTAAACTGAGATCGCAGTACAGCATGGATCTGGAAATTTTCCCTTTTTCTCACTGTAGTGCGATCTCGGACTTGGTATATTTAATATGCGGGGGTGTGGGGATAAAACGGCAATGGTAACACAGACTTTAAATATTGGAAGTTCCCATGTTCGAATTTCGATTGTTGTGGTTACCATTTCTGACATTTTGGTAATTTGGTATTACCAAAGTCGAATAAACAATTCAGTAATTTTATATAAAACTGTTTTCAGTTTCAACATTTTGATAGTAAACTATAAATACATATATATATATATATATATATATATATATATATATATATATATATATATATATATATAGTTACAGCTGACTTGGGTGGAGCACATGTGAAACACTGGTGAGCTATCAGAATTATTGTGTGAAAGAGTGTTTGTGTGAATGCTAATATGGGTGAGTTCTGGTTGGCTGAGAATGATAGATTATTGGGCAGGAAGTATGTATGTGACAGTGTGTGTTTTAGGGTTAGGGTAAGGTTTAGGTAAGAGGATGTATTTAGAGTGTGAATGCATGAGAGTGTTTTAGGATTAGGGTGTGGGTTAGTTAACAGGTAGATTTAGTGCATGTGCGGTGTGAGTGTGTGTTGGGGGTTTAGAAATAGCATGTGTATGTGTTCATGGTGAGTGTCTGAGCTGTCTTGTGTAGTGGAAGTGTTATGACAGGGGCTTTTTTAATGTAAGCTGCTTGTTAGGAGTAGGAGTCAGAATAGGGTTAGAATGCATTGCTAAGGTGGGTGGGGGGGCTTCTTTGCCCTCTTGGGTTATGAGTAGCACATCAATAAGGAAATTTGTTTCCTTTTTGGATATTCTGTGAATATTTCTGTTATGTTGTCACTGTAATGAATGCTCATTGTTTTCTGGTTGATGTTTTTGTGTCAGTCTCGAAATAGTTTCACCATTCATTTATATATATATATATATATATATATATATATATATATATATATATATGTGTGTATGTATATATATATATATATATATATATATATATGTGTGTATGTATATGTGTGGTTACCATTTCTGACATTTTGGTAATTTGGTATTACCAAAGTCGAATAAACAATTCAGTAATTTTATATAAAACTGTTTTCAGTTTCAACATTTTGATAGTAAACTATAAATACATATATATATATATATATATATATATATATATATATATATATATATATATATATATAGTTACAGCTGACTTGGGTGGAGCACATGTGAAACACTGGTGAGCTATCAGAATTATTGTGTGAAAGAGTGTTTGTGTGAATGCTAATATGGGTGAGTTCTGGTTGGCTGAGAATGATAGATTATTGGGCAGGAAGTATGTATGTGACAGTGTGTGTTTTAGGGTTAGGGTAAGGTTTAGGTAAGAGGATGTATTTAGAGTGTGAATGCATGAGAGTGTTTTAGGATTAGGGTGTGGGTTAGTTAACAGGTAGATTTAGTGCATGTGCGGTGTGAGTGTGTGTTGGGGGTTTAGAAATAGCATGTGTATGTGTTCATGGTGAGTGTCTGAGCTGTCTTGTGTAGTGGAAGTGTTATGACAGGGGCTTTTTTAATGTAAGCTGCTTGTTAGGAGTAGGAGTCAGAATAGGGTTAGAATGCATTGCTAAGGTGGGTGGGGGGGCTTCTTTGCCCTCTTGGGTTATGAGTAGCACATCAATAAGGAAATTTGTTTCCTTTTTGGATATTCTGTGAATATTTCTGTTATGTTGTCACTGTAATGAATGCTCATTGTTTTCTGGTTGATGTTTTTGTGTCAGTCTCGAAATAGTTTCACCATTCATTTATATATATATATATATATATATATATATATATATATATATATATATATATATATATATATATGTGTGTATGTATATGTGTGTGCATATATATATATATATGTATGTATATGTATATATATTATATATGTGTATATATATATGTATACGTATATATATATATATATATATATATATATATATATATATATATGTATATATATATATATATATATATATATATATATATATATATATATATGTGTATTATATATATATGTATATATATATATATATATATATATATATATATATATATATATATATATATATATATATATATATATATATATATATTTATCTGGGTCAACTTTTGTTTATCGAAAGCTCGTTCTTTCGAAAAACAAAAGTATGATCCCAATTAAGCAAAAGTGCACCTAAATGAAAGTGCACTTTTGTGAATACCGGTTCACCAAACTGGTAAAATAAAAAAAAAAATGAAACACTGCAAAGGCAGTTTTGCAGGGGGGCAAGCCCTCCTGCACCCCACACCCCGCTACTATATAGATACTAACTCCGAGATCGCACTACAGTAAGGAAAGAGGTATATTCCCTTATCCCCACTGTAGCATCCTTCCGTCCTGCAATGTTTCTTTTTTTATATTTCCGGTTCGGTGAACTCGTATTCACGAAAGTGCACTTTCGTATAAGTGCACTTTCGCATAAATGAGGTTGGACTTTTGTTGTTCAAAAGAATGCACTTTTGACAAACGAAAGTTGACCCACACACATATATATATATATATATATATATATATATATATATATATATATATATATATATATATATATATATACACATATAAATATATATATGTATGTATATACATATATATATAGAGAGAGACAGGTAGATAGATATCTTTCTCAGGCCCTGTCTATAAACCAAATGATCAAAAGTCATGTTGTGCTGCAATTCCTGTTAAAAAAAAAATATTCAAAAAAAATCTCAAAAGTGCTTCAGTTTTTCAGCTTTTACAAAACCTCAAATTAGACAATGCAAAAGCATTCCATTGCTATGTGTTTTGCATTAAACAAATTCACCCCAGACTGTGTCAAGAAATGATTCCTTTTCCAAGCATAACACTAAGTGGGTGGCTTGAAGGATGTCAGAGCGGTGCGAGGAAAGCAGTTAAACTCTTGCTGAAATTCAGATGTTTCACCATGAGGCTGATTTCGTTTTTAGTCAGTGAAGTTATTTCTTTAAAAAAAGGCATGTTCAGAACAACGTGCACCAAAGAGAATCAACAGCTGTAGAGATCTGTTAGACATATACCGTGGAGCTAAAACATGCTTTTCAAAAAGTATTTCCCTGATGCCATATTTCTACTCCATTCTTCCAGTGAAATGAAATCTTAGTTTAAGTTCCACTCATTCGCAATCTTCAACACCTGACTTTCCTTTACCTTACTCTAAAATTATGTTCTAAAATACTGGACTAGCTCCTTCATACCTCCCAACGTCTTAGTGCAGGAAATCTGGACTAAGCCAAAAATAATGGAGGGACAAAGTGACAAAAATAGGGACAGATATTAAATATTGCTCTTATAGACTGAGAATGTTTCTAGAACAACTGATTTTGCATTTATATGCATTTTCTGAAGGATATGAAGTCAGAATCTGAAATGTCTGTCATCAAGTTTAGATATGCAGCATTGTTGAGCCATGGGCAGAGCCATGTCTCAACAGGGGGGATGGTACAGTTAGTGAATCGAGTGTTTACAACCTATGGATTTACAAATTATACAAAAAATTTCTGTGTAGCATGCCATGTTTGTAACAAGCATCATGCACAAGGGGCCTTAAAGCCTAAGCAAGGGAGTTTCCCTACACCACCATATCCGTTCCATACTATTTGTATGGATTTCATAGAATTTCATAGAATTGAATAAATGCGAGAATAAAAAGTATTGCCTTGTCATTATAGATATGTTTTCCAAATGGGTAGAAGCTTTTCCGACTAAAAATCCAGATGCAGCTACTGTTGCAAAGGTCCTTGTTAAAGAAATCATACCCAGATTTGGTATACCGGAAAAGATTTATAGTGATAACGGTATGCATTTTGTGAACCAAACGGTTTAGCAACTTAGTCGCTATTTTGGGATATCGTTAAAGAATCACTGTGCTTACCATCCCCAATCTGCAGGGTTAGTAGAGAGGCATAATGGGATGTTGAAGAACAAGCTTAGGAAGCTGATGACTGAGACACAGAAGAACTGGGTGCAGTGTTTGCCTTTAGCACTGTTGAGCATGAGAACTGTTCCAAATGCAAAGGGATTAACTCCTTTTGAAACTTTATTTGGGAGGGCATATTATACACCTCAGTGGAAACCTCTCATGTCTGCAGAGCAGGAGGCTGACAGTTCACGTGCAGGGTATATGAGGCGATTTTTGAATAAACTTTTGCAGTTAAATTCTGTTTCAGATAAAGAACAACCAAAATCGGAAGCACCAGTAGCCCCAGGCACCTGGGTCTGGGTGAAGATTGTGAAACGAAAGAATTGGAGTTCTCCGAAGTGGGAAGGTCCGTACCAGGTGCTACTGTCGACACCCACTGCAGTCAAAATCGCACAGCGAGCTTCCTGGATTCATTTGACGCACTGTAAACTGGTTAAGAACTTTGAGTTGGACAAAAACTTTGTTACTACTGTACAACAAGAACAAAATGGCCAGGTACAGAGTGAATAGAGATATTGAGCAACCTCAGAAAACTTGTATGATCATTCTAATTGTTATGCTAATCACACTGTTCTTTTTGTTGTGGCCACTCCTTTTTCCTGCCACAAAGGTTGAACTGATTAGGCGTAATGACCCAAACATAGACTGGCATCCGAACTTTAACACTTATCAGGCAATTACACGTGTGTACGCTGAAACTTTTAATGTTTCGAACTGCTGGGTCTGTACGGCCATACCAACAGCATACGGGGGTTTATTGATGACTGCTATCCCCCTAGGGGTCAATGAGACCTGGGAAAATCTGTTTTTTGACACAGTTGCTATTAAAGCACATGATAACGTAGCACTGTATTTGCCTGTGACACAAAAAGGAATTGTATGTTTTTACAAAAATGACACCATCCAAGTGGGATGGAGTAAGTGTAATGTTACAGTACAGTATAAATGTTATAGAAAACCAAATGATTTGAGTGGATCTTGTAGTACAGATTATGACTAATTTTTGAAATCTATGCATAAGACTCTTGATCAGGTACAACGCAATCCTGTACTTTTTAAACAGTTATCTGTAATAGATAGGAAAATGTTTCATGCAGGGCAGTCATTTCGTAACAAAGTAACAACTAAAGTAGAGGACTGTTATTTGTGTGTGGTAAAAAAGCATATAAATGGTTACCTGAGAATTGGTCTGGCAGTTGTTTTTTGGGGTACCTGGTTCCGGCCATCCAACACACTGCAGTTTTGCCTCAGGGAAATATTCGAAATACCCGAGATGTGACCAAAAAGACTGTTAAGAAACCTGAGAATCCAGTGGGACGGATCGAATCGGGCTGGAAAGACCATCGCGATGTGGGAACCAAACTTGTGCACATGGACTTGAGTGATGCTGTCATATCCTGGGCAGGTATATTACCTGCATATGGTGCAGTTAAATCGATATGGGAGCTGCAAAAACTGTCGAAACTTCTTGAAGTAATGAGTAATGCGACTTTTTCTGCTGAATGCCATGAGAACTGTAGTGCTCCAAAACCGAATGGCTCTTGACTTCACCCTGGCGGCGAGGGGTGGGACTTGTGCTTTAATCAAAAAAGAATGCTGTGCGTTTATTCCTGACCATCAGCATGAAATTAACGATCATCTCGAGGTGATTCAGCAAGTGTCGGCCATGACCAAGCCAGGCCCAAACCCTCTGACAGACTTTTTCCAGAATGCATTTGGGGGGGTGGGGTTCCATCTTTATGAACATATTGATTGCCATTGGGGTGGGACTACTCCTAATTGGAGTTTGTATTTGTTGTGGAATCCCCTGCATGAAGAGATTAATCAAAGAATTCATAGATATATCCGTATCTGAGACTATGTATCAAAGTACTGAATTTGAAGAGCTGCTAGAATGCGAAACACTTTCATAAAGGTTTAAACTGAATGACTTTCTTAACTGCAAATCCTGACTGGAAGAGGTTAGGAAAAGAAGCAAACTGTTTATTCTTTTTTGAAAATAGAATAAAAAAGTATTAACAGGAGGGAAATGTTAGAAAAAATATGTATTAATGTGTGTATGCTTAATGCCAATTAATAACCAAGTATTTTAATACGCTTTTCATTCTATTTTTCATACACTGTATTTTATACAAATTGAGTTTCATATGAGACTGAAAAAGATGCTTTTTTGAAGACTGCAGTATGCTTTCTGAAACTTGCAAGTTGCCCTCTGACCTAGTAATTGCTAGCACAGCAATATTCATGTTTATGCCTTCTGGAAATGTACTTGAAAAGCAGGTGTTTATCTGCTAGGTCAGGAACGAATGAATGAACAATGCTTTATTCTGTAAATGTAATGATTTTAGGCAAACAGCTCTGTTCGAAGGATGGGAACCTGTGCAGCTGTAGTAACTTAGAGATAAAGTAGACAAAGGACTAATAGAGAAATGAACTGCTAGCATTGTGCTTGAATTAGCCATAGTATTTTGAATGGTAACATAACATGTATCTAACTGGGAGTAATCAAGGCCATGTTGTTTTCCTCAGGAAGTTTCACATAAAAATTGATAAATCGGCAGAAATTCATGGGAAAGATGGTCAGCAGATGATGATGAAAAAGGTGGTAATCTGTTACGTCAGCATGATAGGACATAACCAGTTTAAGAATGTATAAAAATGAAAGTATTTCCTGTTTCTGGTTAGACAAACTCTGTATTAGCATGTTTTTGTTTCCTTGCTGCAAGATTAAAGTGCCTTAACCTGAACCTACCGTGTTTTGATCATTTTTAAAGTATATTTTTCCTTTGACAGGTATGTTCCTCAATCTAAATGGAGCTGTAGAAGGGGGAAACCTGAGAGAATAATACTCGAGCAAGACGCAGATAGAGGGGGTTATTTTTCAGAATGTCCCTGGATTTCTTCTTTGGTGAGGTATGTTCCTCAATCTAAATGGAGCTGTAGAAAGAGGAAACCAGAGAGAAAAATACCCGATCAAGATGCAGCTGGAGGGGGTTATTTTTCAGAATGTCCCTGGATTTCTTCTCTGGGGAGGTATGTTCCTCAGTCTAAATGAAGCTGTAGAAGGGGGAAACCCAAGAGAAAAATACCCGAGCAAGATGCAAATAGATGGGGTTATTTTTCAAAATGTCCCTGAATTTCTTCTTTGGGGAGGTATATTCCTAAGTCTAACTGGAGCTGTTGAAGGGGGAATCCCAAGAGAAAAATACCTGAGCAAGACGCAGATGGAGGGGTTATTTTTCAGAATGTCCCTGGATTTCTTCTTTGGGGTTGTATGTTCCTCAGTCTAAATGGAACTGTAGAAGAGGGAACCCCAAGAGAAAACTAGCCGAGCAAGATGCAGATGGAGGGGGTTATTTTTCAGAATGTCCCTCATTTCTTCTTTGGGGAGGTATGTTCCTCAGTCTAAATAGAGCTGTAGAAGGGGGAAACCTGAGAGAAAAATACCCGAGCAAGACGCAGATGGAGGGGGTTATTTTTCAGAATGTCCCTGGATTTCTTCTTTGGGGAAGTAGGTTCCTCAGTCTAACTGTAGCTGTAGAAGGGGGAATCCCAAGAAAAAAATACCAGAGCAAGATGCAGATGGGGGGGGTTCAGAATGTCCCTGGACTTCTTCTTTTGGGAAGTATGTTCTTCATTCCAAATGGAGCTGTAGAAAGAGGAAACCCAAGAGAAAAATACCGGAGCAAGATGCAGATGGAGGGGTTATTTTTCACAATGTCCCTGGATTTCTTCTTTGGGAAGATATGTTCCTCAGTCTAAGTAGAGCTGTAGAAAGGAGAAACCTGAGAGAAAAATACCTGTGCAAGACACAGATGGAGGGGGTTATTTTTCAGAATGTCACTGGATTTCTTCTTTTGGGAGGTATGTTCTTCATTCTAATTGTAGCTGTAGAAGGGGAAACCCGAGAGAAAATTACCCAAGCAAGACGCAGATAGAGTTGGTTTTTTTTAAGAATGTCCCTGGATATCTTCTTTGGGGAGGTAGGTTCCTCAGTCTAAATGGAGGTGTAGAAGGGGGAAACCGGAGAGAAAAATACCCGAGCAAGACGAAAATGGAGGGGGTTATTTTTCAAAATGTCCCTGGATTTCTTCCTTGGGGAGGTATATTCCTCAGTCTAACTGGAGCTGCTGAAGGGGGAAACCCAAGAAAAAACTACCCGAGCAAGACGCAGATTGAGGGGGTTATTTTTCAGAATGCCCCTGGATTTCTTCTTTGGGGAGGTATGTTCCTCAGTCTAAATGGAGCTGTAGAAAGAGGAAACCCAAGAGAAAAATACCCGAGCAAGACGCAGATGGAGGGGGTTATTTTTCAGAATGTCCCTGGATTTCTTCTTTGGGGAGGTAGGTTCATCAGTCTAAATGGAGCTGTAAAAGGTGGAAGCCTGAGAGAAAAATACCCGAGCAAGACGCGGTTGGAAGGGTTTATTTTTCAGTAGGTCCCTGGATTTCTTCTTTCGGAAGGTATGTTCCTCAGTCTAACTGGAGCTGTAAAAGTGGGAATCCCAAGAGAAAAATACCCAAGCAAGATGCAGATGGAGGCGTTATTTTTCAGACTGTCTCTGATTTCTTCTTAGGGGAGGTATGTTCCTCAGTCTAAATAGAGCTGTAGAAAGGGGAAACCTGAAAGAAAAATTCCCAAGCAAGATGCAGATGGAGGGGTTATTTTTCAGACTGTCTCTGATTTCTTCTTAGGGGAGGTATGTTCCTCAGTCTAAATAGAGCTGTAGAAAGGGGAAACCTGAAAGAAAAATACCCGAGCAAGATGCAGATGAGTTACTTTTTCAGAATTTCCCAGGATTTCTTCTTTGGTGAGGTATGTTCCTCAGTCTAAATGAAGCTGTAGAAGGGGGAAACCCGAGAGAAAAATACCCGAGCAAGACACAAATGGAGGGGGCTATTTTTAAAAATGTCCCTGGATTTCTTCCTTGAGGAGATATGTTCCTCAGTCTAACTGGAGCTGTAGAAGGGGGAAACCTGAGAGAAAAATACCCGAGCAAGACTCAGATGGAGGGGAATATTTTTCAGAATGTCCCTGGATTTCTTCTTTGGTGAGGTATGTTCCTCAATCTAAATGGAGCTGTAGAAAGAGGAAACCAGAGAGAAAAATACCCGATCAAGATGCAGCTGGAGGGGGTTATTTTTAAGAATGTCCCTGGATTTCTCTTCTAGGGAGGTATTTTCCCTCAGTCTAAATGAAGCTGTAGAAGGGGGAAACCCAAGAGAAAAATACCCGAGCAAGATGCAAATAGATGGGGTTATTTTTCAAAATGTCCCTGAATTTCTTCTTTGGGGAGGTATATTCCTAAGTCTAACTGGAGCTGTTGAAGGTGGAATCCCAAGAGAAAAATACCTGAGCAAGACGCAGATGGAGGGGGTTATTTTTCAGAATGTCCCTGGATTTCTTCTTTGGGGAGGTATGTTCCTCAGTCTAAATGGAACTGTAGAAGAGGGAAACCCAAGAGAAAAATACCCGAGCAAGACGCAGATGGAGGGGTTATTTTTCAGAATGTCCCTGGATTTCTTCTTTGGGGAGGTATGTTCCTCAGTCTAAATGGAGCTGTAGAAGGGGGAAACCCAAGAGAAAAATACCTGAGCAAGATGCAGATGGAGGGGTTATTTTTCAGAATGTCCCTGGATTTCTTCTTTGGGGAGGTATGTTCCTCAGTCTAAATGTAGCTGTAGAAGGGGAAAGCCGAGAGAAAATTACCCGAGCAAAATGCAAATGGACGGGGTTATTTTTCAGAATGTCCCCGGATTTCTTCTTTGGCGAGGTATGTTCATCAGTCTAAATGGAGCTGTAGAAAGAGGAAACCCGAGAGAAAAATACCCGAGCAAGACGCAGATGGAGGGGGTTATTTTTCAGAATGTCCCTGGATTTCGTCTTTGGCGAGGTATGTTCCTCAGTTTAAATGGAGCTGTAGAAAGAGGAAACCCAAGAGAAAAATATCCAAGCAAGACGCTGATGGAGGGGGTTATTTTTTAGAATGTCCCTGGATTTCTTCTTTGGGAAGTTATGTTCTTCAGTCTAAATGGAGCTGTAAAAGGTGTGAGAGAAAAACACCCATGCAAGACGCAGTTGGAGGGGGTTATTTTTCAGAAGGTCCCTGGATTACTTCTTTGGGGAGGTATATTCCTAAGTCTAACTGGAGCTGTAGAAGGGGGAATCCCAAGAAAAAAATAACCGAGCAAGATGCAGATGGAGGGGTTTTTTTTCAGAATGTCCCTGGATTTCTTCTTTGGGGAGGTGTGTTCCTCAGACCAAATAGAGCTGTAGAAGGGAGAAACCTGAGAGAAAAATATCAGAGCAAGATGCAAATGGAGAGGATTATTTTTCAATATGTCCCTGGATTTTTTCCATGGGGAGGTATGTTCCTCAGCCTAAATGGAGCTGTTGAAGTAGGAAACACAAGAGAAAACAGCCTTAGCAAAACACAGATGCAGGGGGTTATTTTTCAGAATGTCCCTGGATTTCTTCTTTGGGAAGGTATGTTCTTCAGTCTAAATGGAGCTGTAAAACTTGGAAACCTGAGAGAAAAATACCCGAGCAAGACGCAGATGGAGGGGGTTATTTTTCAGAAAGTCCCTGGATTTCTTCTTTCAGGAGGTATGTTCCTCATTCTAACTGGAGCTGTAGAAGGGGGAATCCCAAGAAAAAAATAACCGAGCAAGATGCAGATGGAGGGTTTTTTTTCAGAATGTCCCTGGATTTCTTCTTTGATGAGGTATGTTCCTCAGTCTAAATGGAGCTGTAGAAGGTGGAACCCAAGAGAAAAATACCTGAGCAAGATGCAGATGGAGGGGTTATTATTCACAATGTCCCTGTATTTCTTCTTTGGGGAGGTATGTTCCTCTGTCTAAATAGAGCTGTAGAAGGGGGAAACCTAAGAGAAAAATACGCAAGATGCAGATGGAGGGGGTTATTTTTCAGAATGTCCCTGGATTTCTTCTTTTGGGAGGTATGTTCTTCATTCTAAATGTAGCTGTAGAAGGGGGAAACCCGAGAGAAAATGAACTGAGCAAAACGCAGATAGAGGGGGTTATTTTTCAGAATGTCCTTGGATTTCTTCTGTGAGGAGGAATGTTCCTCAATCTGAATGGAGCTGTAGAAAGAGGAAACCCGAGAGAAAAATACCCGAGCAAGATGCAGCTGAAGGGGTTTATTTTTCAGAATGTCCCTGGATGTCTGCTTTTGGGAGGTATGTTCCTCAGTCTAAATGGAGCTGTAGAAGGGGGAAACCAAAGAGAAAAATACCTGAGCAAAATGCAAATGGAGGGGGTTATTTTTCAGAATGTCCCTGGATTTCTTCTTTGGGGAGGTATGTTCCTCAGTCTAAATGGAGCTTTAGAAGGAGGAAACCTGTGAGAAAAATACCCGAGCAGGACGCAGATGGAGGGGGTTATTTTTCAGAATGCCCCTAGATTTCTTCTTTGGCGAGGTATGTTCCTCAGTATAAATGGAGCTGTAGAAAGAAGAAACCCAAGAGAAAAATACCCGAGCAAGACATAGATGGAAGGGGTTATTTTTCAGAATGTCCCTGGATTTCTTCTTTGGCGAGGTATGTTTCTCAGTCTAAATGGAGTTGTAGAAGGTGGAAACCTGAGAGAAAAATACCCGAGCAAGACGCAGATGGAGGGGGTTATTTTTCAGAAGGTCCCTGGATTTCTTTTTTCGGGAGGTATGTTCCTCAGTCTAACTGGAGCTGTAGAAGGGGGAATCCCAAGAGAAAAATACCCGAGCAAGATGCAGATGGAGGGGGTTATTTTTCAGAATGTCCCTGGATTTCTTCTTTGGGGAGGTATGTTCCTCAGTGTAAATGGAGCTGTAGAAGGGGGAAACCCGAGAAAAAAATACCCAAGCAAGACGTAGATGGAGGGGGTTATTTTTCTGAATGTACCTGGATTTCGTCTTTCGCGAGGTATGTTCCTCAGTCTAAATGGAGCTCTAGAAAGAGGAAACCCAAGAGAAAAATACCTGAGCAAGATGCAGATGGAGGGGATTATTTTTTAGAATATCACTGGAATTTTTTCTTTGGGGAGGTATGTTCCTCAGTCTAAATGTAGCTGTGGAATCCGGCAACCTGAGAGAAAAATACCTGAGCAAGACGCAGATGGAGGGGGTTATTTTTCAGAATGTCCCTGGATTTCTTCTTTGGGGAGGTATGTTCCTCAGTCTAAATGGAGCTGTAGAAGGGGGAAACCTGAGAGAAAAATACCCGAGCAAGACTCAGATGGAGGGGAATATTTTTCAGAATGTCCCTGGATTTCTTCTTTTGGGAGGTATGTTCCTCAGTCTAAATGGAGCTGTAGAAGGGAAACCCAATAGAAAAATACCCGAGCGAGACGCAGATGGAGGAGCTATTTTTCAGAATATCCCTGGATTTCTTCTTTGGGGAGGTATGTTCCTCAGTCTAAATGGAGCTGTAGAAGGGGGAATCCCAATAGAAAAATACCTGAGCGAGACACAGATAGAGGTGATTATGTGTTTGAATATCCCTAGATTTCTTCTTTGGGGAGGTATGTTCCTCAGTCTAAATGGAGCTGTAGAAGGGGAAACCCAAAAGAAAAATACATGAACGAGACACAGATGGAGTTGGTTATTATCCAGAATTTCCCTGGATTTCTTCTTTGGGAAGGATGTTCCTCAGTCTAAATGAATCTATAGAAGGGGGAACCACATTGAAAAATACCCAAACGAGATGCAGACGGAGCAGATTATTTTTCAGAATATCCCTTGATTTCTTTTTTTGGGAGGAATGTTCCTTAGTCTAAATGGAGCTGTACAAGCGGGAAACCTGAGAGAAAAATACCTGAGCAAGACCCAGATGAAGGAGGTTATTTTTTAGAATATCCCTGGATTTCTTCTTTGTTGAGATATGTTCCTTAGTCTAAATGGAGCTGTAAAAGGTGGAACCCAATAGAAAAATACTCAAGCAAGATGCAGATGGATGAGGTAATTTTTCAGAATATTCCGGGATTTCCTCTTTGGGGAGGTATGTTCCTCAGTCTAAATGGAGCTGTAGAATGGGAAACCTGAGAGAAAAATACCCGAGCAAGATGCAGATGGAGGGTTTTATTTTTCAGAATGTCCCTGGATTTCTTCTTTGGGGAGGTATGTTCCTCAGTCTAAATGGAACTGTAGAAGAGGGAAACCCAAGAGAAAAATACCCGAGCAAGACGCAGATGGAGGGGTTATTTTTCAGAATGTCCCTGGATTTCTTCTTTGGGGAGGTATGTTCCTCGTCTAAATGGAACTGTAGAAGACAGAACCCCAAGAGAAAACAACCCGAGCAAGATGCAGATAGAGGGGGTTATTTCTCAGAATGTCCCTGGATTTCTTCTTTGGTGAGGTATGTTCCTCAATCTAAATGGAGCTGTGGAAAGAGGAAACCAGAGAGAAAAATACTTGATCAAGATGCAGCTGGAGGGGGTTATTTTTCAGAATGTCCCTGGACTTCTTCTTTTGGGAGGTATGTTCTTTATTCTAAATGGAGCTGTAGAAGGGGGAACCGAAGAGAAAATTACCCGAGCAAGACGCAGATAGAGGGGCTTATTTTTCAGAATGTCCATGGATTTCTTCTTTGGGGATGTATGTTCCTCAATCTAATTGGAGCTGTAGAAAGAGGAAACCCGAAAGAAAAATACCGGAGTAAGATGCAGATGGAGGGGTTATTTTTCACAATGTCCCTGGATTTCTTCTTTGGGAAGGTATGTTCCTCAGTCTAAGTAGAGCTGTAAAAGGGGGAAACCTGAGAGAAAAATACCTGAGCAACACGCAGATGGAGGGGGTTATTTTTCAGAATGTCCCTGGATTTCTTCTTTTGGGAGGTATGTTCCTCAATCTAAATGGAGCTGTAGAAAGAGGAAACCCGAGAGAAATACACTTGAGCAAGATGCAGCTGGAGGGGGTTATTTTTCAGAATGTGCCTGGATTTCTGCTTTGGGGAGGTATGTTCCACAGTCTAAATGGAGTTGTAAAATGGTGAAACCCAAGAGAAATATACCAGCGCAAGATGCAAATGGAGGGGGTTATTTTTCAAACTGTCCCTGTATTTCTTCTTTGGGGAGGTATGTTCCTCAGTCAAACTGGAGCTGTTGAAGGGGGAATCCCAAGAGAAAAATACCCGAGCAAGACGCAGATGGAGGGGGCTATTTTTCAGAAGGTCCCTGGAATTCTTCTTTTGTGAGGTATGTTCCTCAGTCTAAATGTAGCTGTAGAAGGGGAAAGCCGAGAGAAAATTACCCGAGCCCGACGCAGATAGAGTAGGCTATTTTTAAGAATGTCCCTGGATATCTTCTTTGGGGAGGTATGTTCCTCAGTCTAAATGGAGGTGTAGAAGGGGGAAACCCGAGAGAAAAATACCCGCGCAAGACGAAAATGGAAGGGGTTATTTTTCAAAATGTCCCTGGATTTCTTCCTTGGGGCGGTATATTCCTCAGTCTAAATGGAGCTGTAGAAAGTGGAAACCCGAGAGAAAAATACCCGAGCAAGATGCAGATGGAGGGGGTTATTTTTCAGAATGTCCCTGGATTTCTTCTTTAACAAGGTATGTTCCTCAGTCTAAATGGAGCTTTAGAAATATGAAACCCGAGAGAAAAATACCCGGGAAAGACGCAGATGGAGGGTTATTTTTCAGAATGTCCCTGGATTTCGTCTTTGGCGAGGTATGTTCCTCAGTTTAAATGGAGCTGTAGAAAGAGGAAACCCAAGAGAAAAATACCCGAGCAAGACGCAGATGGACGGGGTTATTTTTCAGAATGCCCCTAGATTTCTTCTTTGGCGAGGTATGTTTCTCAGCCTAAATGGAGTTGTAGAAGGTGGAAACCTGAGAGAAAAATACCTGAGCAAGACGCAGATGGAAGGGGGTTATTCTTCAGAAGGTCCCTGGATTTCTTTTTTCGGGAGGTATGTTCCTCAGTCTATCTGGAGCTGTAGAAGGGGAAATCCCAAGAGAAAAATATCCAAGCAAGACGCTGATGGAGGGGGTTATTTTTTAGAATGTCTCTGATTTCTTCTTTGGGGAGGTATGTTCCTCAGTCTAAATGGGGCTGTTGAAGGGGAAACCAAGAGAAAAACACCCATGCAAGATGCAGATGGAGGGGGTTATTTTTCAGAATATCACTGGAGTTCTTGTTTGAGGAGGTATGTTCCTCAGTCTAAATGGAGCTGTAAAATCGGGAAACCTGAGAGAAAAATTCCCGAGTGAGATGCAGATAGAGGTGGTTATTTTTCAGAATATCCCTGGATTTCTTCTTTGGGGAGGTATGTTCCTCAGTCTAAATGGAGCTGTAGAAAGGGGAAACCTGAGAGAAAAATACGCGAGCAAGACGCAGATGGAGGGTTGTTTTTCAGAATGTCCCTGGATTTCTTCTTTGGGGAGGTATGTTCCTCAGTCTAAATGGAGCTGTAGAAAGAGGAAACCAGAGCGAAAAATACCCGAGCAAGTATGCAGATGGAGGGGGTTATTTTTCAGAATGTCCCTTGATTTCTTCCATGGGAGGTATGTTCCTCAGTCTAAATGGAGCTGTAAAAGGGGGAACCCAATAGAAAAATACTCGAGCAAGATGCAGATGGAGGGGGTTATTTTTCAGAATATCACTGGAGTTCTTGTTTGAGGAGGTATGTTCCTCAGTCTAAATGGAGCTGTAGAAGGGGGAACCCAATAGAAAAATACCTGAGCAAGATGCAGATGGAGGGGTTATTATTCACAATGTCCCTGTATTTCTTCTTAGGGGAGGTATGTTCCTCTGTCTAAATAAAGCTGTAGAATGGGGAAACCCAATAGAAAAATACTTGAGCAAGATGCAGATGGAGGGGGTTATTTTTCAGAATATCACTGGAGTTCTTGTTTGAGGAGGTATGTTCCTCAGTCTAAATGGAGCTGTAAAATTGGGAAACCTGAGAGAAAAATTCCCGAGTGAGATGCAGAAGGAGGGGGATTTTTTGTCAGAATACCCCTGGATTTCTTGTTTGGGGAGGTATGTTCCTCAGTCTAAATGGAGATGTAGAAGGGGGAAACCCAACAGAAAAATATCCAAGTGAGATGCAGATGGAGGAGGTTATTTTTCAGAATATCCCTTGATATCTTCTTTGGGGAGGTATGTTCCTCAGTCTAAATGGAGCTGTAGAAGGGAATCCCAAGAGAAAAATACCTGAGCAAGACGCAGATGGAGGAGGTTATTTTTCAGAATGTCCCTGGATTTCTTCTCTGGGGAGGTATGTTCCTCAATCTAAATGGAGCTGCAGAAAGAGGAAACCCAAGAGAAATATACCCGAGCAAGATGCAGCTGGAGGGGTTTATTTTTCAGAATGTCCCTGGATGTCTGCTTTTGGGAGGTATGTTCCTCAGTCTAAATGGAGCTGTAGAAGGGGGAAACCAAAGAGAAAAATACCCGAGCAAAATGCAAACGGAGAGGGTTATTTTTCAGAATGTCCCTGGATTTCTTCTTTGGGGAGGTATGTTCCTCAGTCTAAATGGAGCTTTAGAAAGACGAAACCCATGAGAAAAATACCCGAGCAAGACGCAGATGGACGGGGTTATTTTTCAGAATGCCCCTAGATTTCTTCTTTGGCGAGGTATGTTTCTCAGCCTAAATGGAGTTGTAGAAGGTGGAAACCTGAGAGAAAAATACCTGAGCAAGATGCAGATGGAGCAGATTATTTTTCAGAATATCCCTTGATTTCTTTTTTTGGGAGGAATGTTCCTTAGTCTAAATGGAGCTGTAAAAGGGAAAACCAATAGAAAAATACCCAAGCAAAATGCAGATGGAGAGGGTTATTTTTCAGAATATCCCTGGATTCATCTTTGGGGAGGTATGTTCCTCAGTCTAAATGGAGCTGTACAAGCGGGAAACTCAACAGAAAAATACCCAAGTGAGACGCAGATGGATGTGGTTATTTTTCAGAATATTCCTGGATTTCTTCTTTGGGGAGGTATGTTCCTCAGTCTAAATGGAGCTGTAGAAGGGGGAAACCCGAGAGAAAAATACCCAAGCAAGACGCAGATGGTGGGGTTTATTTTTTAGAATATCCCTGGAGTTCTTCTTTGGGGAGGTATGTTCCTCAGTCTAAATGGAGCTGTAGAAGGGGGAAACCCAATAGAAAAGTACTCGAGCAAGACGCAGATTGAGGAGGTTAATTTTCAGAACATCCTTGGTGTTCTTCTTTGGGAGTTATGTTCCTCAGTATAAAAGGAGGTGTAGAAGGAAGAACCCAATAGAGAAATACCCAAGCGAGATGCAGATGGACGGGGCTATTTTTCAGAATATCCCTGGATTTCTTCTTTCAGGAGGTATGTTCCTCATTCTAACTGGAGCTGTAGAAGGGGGAATCCCAAGAAAAAAATACCCGAGCAAGATGCAGATGGAGGGGTTTTTTTTCAGAATGTCCCTGGATTTCTTCTTATGGAGGTATGTTCCTCAGCCTAAATGAAGCTGTTGAAGTAGGAAACCCGAAAGAAAAATACCGCAGCAAGATGCAGATGGAGGGGTTATTTTTCAGAATGTCCCTGGATTCCTTCTTTGGGGAGGTATGTTCCTCAGTCTAAATGGAGCTGTAGAAGGGGGAAACCTGAGAGAAAAATACCCGAGCAAGACGCAGATGGAGGGGGTTATTTTTCTGAATATCCCTGGATTTCTTCTTTGGGGAGGTATGTTCCTCAGTCTAAATGGAGCTGTAGATGGGGTAAACCCAATAGAACAATAACCAAGCAAGACGCAGATGAAGGAGGTTTTTTTTTTAGAATATCCCTGGATTTCTTCTTTGTCGAGATATGTTCCTCAGTCTAAATGGAGCTAGAGAAGGGGAAAACCTGAGAGAAAAATACCTGAGCAAGACACACATGGAGGTTTTTTTTTTCAGAATATACCTGGATTTCTTCTTTGGGGAGGTATGTTCGTCAGTCTAAATGGAGCTGTAGAAGGGGGAAACCTGAGAGAAAAATACCCGAGCAAGACCCAGATGGAGGGGGTTATTTTTCAGAATGTCCCTGGATTTCTTCTTTGGGGAGGTATGTTCCTCAGTCTAAATGGAGCTGTAGAAAGTGGAAACCCAAGAGAAAAATACCCGAGCAAGACGCAGATGGAGGGCTTATTTTTCAGAATATCCCTGGAGTTCTTTTTTGGGAGATATGTTCCTCTGTCTAAATGAAGCTGTAGAAGGTGGAACCCAATAGAAAAATACCCGACTGAGATGCAGATGGAGGGTTTTTTTTCAGAATATCCCTGGAATTTTTCTTTGGGGAGGTATGTTCCTCTGTCTAAATGGAGCTGAAGAAGGGGGAAACCCAAGAGAAAAATACCCAAGCGAGACGCAGATGGAGGGGGTTATTTTTCAGAATGTCCCTGGATTTCTTCTTTGGGGAGGTATGTTCCTCAGTCTAAATGGAGCTGTAGAAGGGGGAAACCCAAGAGAAAAATACCTGAGCAAGATGCAGATGGAGGGGTTATTTTTCAGAATGTCCCTGGATTTATTCTTTGGGTTGTATGTTCCTCAGTCTAAATGGAGCTGTAGAAGGGCAAAACCCAAACGAAAAATACCTGAGCAAGTCACAGATTGAGGAGGTTATTTTTCAGTATATCCCTGGATTTCTTCTTTTGAGAAGTATTATCCTCAGTCTAAAAGTAGCTGTAGAAGGGGGAAACCTGTGAGAAAAATACGCAATGAGATGCAGATGGAGAGGATTATTTTTCAGAATATCCCTGGATTTCCTCTTTGGGGAGGTATGTTCCTCAGTCTAAATGGAGTAGAAGTGGGAAACCTGAGCAAAAAATACCTGAGAGAGATGCAGATAGAGATGATTATTTGTTTGAATATCCCTGAATTTCTTCTTTGGGGTGGTATGTTCCTCAGTCTAAATCTAGCTGTAGAAGGGGAAACCCAAAAGAAAAATACACGAACGAGATGCAGACGGAGCAGATTATTTTTCAGAATATCCCTTGATTTCTTTTTTGGGAGAAATGTTCCTTAGCTTAAATGGAGCTGTTAAAGGGGAAAACCAATAGAAAAATACCCAAGCAAACTGCAGATGGAGAGGGTTATTTTTCAGAATATCCCTGGATTTCTTCTTTGGGGAGGTATGTTCCTCAGTCTAAATGGAGCTGTACAAGGGGGAAACCTGAGAGAAAAATACCTGAGCAACACGCAGATGGCGGAGCTTATTTTTCAGAATATCCCTGGAGTTCTTTTTTGGGGAGGTATGTTCCTCAGTCTAAATGTAGCTGTAGAAGGGTGAAACCTGAGAGAAAAATACCAGAGCGAGATGCAGATGGAGGGCTTATTTTTCAGAATATTCCAGGATTTCGTCTTTGGGGAGGTATGTTCCTCAGTCTAAATGGAGCTGTAGAAGGGGGAAACTCAGTAGAAAATTAACCAAGCAAGACCCAGATGAAGGAGATTATTTTTTAGAATATCCTTGGATTTCTTCTTTGTTGAGATATGTTCCTCAGTCTAAATGGAGCTGTAAAAGGGGGAACCCAATAGAAAAATACTCGAGCAAGATGCAGATGGAGGGGGTTATTTTTCAGAATATCACTGGAGTTCTTGTTTGAGGAGGTATGTTCCTCAGTCTAAATGGAGCTGTAAAAGGGGGAACCCAATAGAAAAATACTTGAGCAAGATGCAGATGGAGGGCTTATTTTTCTGAATATCCCTGGATTTCTTCTTTGGGGAGGTATGTTCCTCAGTCTAACTGGAGCTGTGGAAGTGGGAAACCAGAGACACAAATACCCAAGCAAGATGCAGATGGTGGGGATTATTTTTTAGAATATCCCTGGATTTCTTCTTTGGGGAGGTATGTTCCTCAGTCTAAATGGAGCTGTAGAAGGGGGAAGCCCAATAAAAAAATACTTGAGCAAGATGCAGATGAAGAGGGGTTATTTTCCAGAATATCCCTGGAGTTCTTCTTTGGGGAGGTATGTTCCTCAGTCTAAATGGAGCTGTAGAAGGGGGAAACCTGAGAGAAAAATACCCGAGCGAGATGCAGATGGAGGAGGTTATTTTTCAGAATATCCCTGGATTTCTTTTTTTGGGAGGCATGTTCCTCCATCTAAATGGAGCTGTAGAAGGGGAAACTGAGAAAAATACCTGAGCAAGATGCAGATGGAGGGGGTTATTTTTCAGAATATCACTGGAGTTCTTGTTTGAGGAGTTATGTTCCTCAGTCTAAATGGAGCTGTAGATGGTGAAACCTGATCGAAAAATACCCAAGCAAGATGCAGATGGATGAGGTAATTCTTCAGAATATTCCTGGATTTCCTCTTTGGGGAGGTATGTTCCACAGTCTAAATGGAGCTGTAGAAGGGGAAACCCAAAAGAAAAATACACGAATGAGATGCAGATGGAGGGAGCTATTTTTCAAAAAGTCCCTGGCATTCTTCTTTGGGAAGGATGTTCCTCAGTCTAAATGGAGCTGTAGAAGGGGGAAACCCAACAGAAAAATACCCGAGCAAGATGCAGATGGAGGGGGTTATTTTTCAGAATATCCCTGGATATCTTCTTTGGGGAGGTATGTTCCTTAGTCTAAATGGAGCTGTAGATGGGGTAAACCCTAGAGAAAAATACCTGAGCAAGATGCAAATGGAGGGGGTTATTTTTCAGAATGTCCCTGGATTTCTTCTTTGGGGAGGTATGTTCCTCAGTCTAAATGGAGCTGTAAAATGGGGAACCCAATAGAAAAATACTCGAGCAAGATGCAGATGGAGGGAGTTATTTTTCAGAATATCCCTGGATTTCTTTTTTGGGGAGGTATATTCCTCAGTCTAAATTAAGCTGTAGAAGGGGAAACCTGAGAGAAAAATACCCGAGCAAGATGCAGATGGAGGGGGTTATTTTTCAGAATGTCCCTGGATTTCTTCTTTGGGGAGGTATGTTCCTCAGTCTAAATGGAGCTGTAGAAGGGGGAAACCCGAGAGAAAAATACCCGAGCGAGATGCAGATGGAGGGCTTATTTTTCTGAATATCACTGGACTTCTTCTTTGGGGAGGTATGTTCCTCAGTCTAAATGGAGCTGTAGAAGGGGGAAACCTGAGAGAAAAATACCCGAGCAAGACGCAGATGGAGGGGGTTATTTTTCAGAATGTCCCTGGATTTCTTCTTTGGGAGGTATGTTCCTCAGTCTAAATGGAGCTGTAGAAATGGGAATCCTGAGAGAAAAATTCCCGAGTGAGATGCAGATGGACGGGGCTATTTTTCAGAATGTCCCTGGATTTCTTCTTTGGGGAGGTATGTTCCTCAGTCTAAATGGAGCTGTAGAAAGAGGAAACCCGAGAGAAAAATACCCGAGCAAGACGCAGATGGAGGGTTATTTTTCAGAATATCCCTGGATTTCTTCTTTGGGAGGTATGTTCCTCAGTCTAAATAGAGCTGTAGAAGGTGGAAACCTAAGAGAAAAATACCCGAGCGAGACGCAGATGGAGGAGGTTATTTTTCAGAATATCCCTGGATTTCTTCTTTGGGGAGGTATGTTCCTCAGTCTAAATGGAGCTGTAGAAGGGGGAACCCAATAGAAAAATACCCGAGCAAGAAGCAGATGGAGGGTTATTTTTCAGAATGTCCCTGGATTTCTTCTTTGGCGAGGTATGTTCCTCAGTCTAAATGGAGCTGTAGAAAGAGGAAACCCGAGAGAAAAATACCCGAGCAAGACGCAGATGGAGGGGGTTATTTTTCAGAATATCCCTGGATTTCTTCTTTGGGGAGGTATGTTCCTCAGTCTAAATGGAGCTGTAGAAGGTGGAAACCTGAGAGAAAAGTACCTGAGCAAGACGCAGATGGATGCGGTTATTTTTCAGAATGTCCCTGGATTTCGTCTTTGGTGAGGTATGTTCCTCAGTCTATCTGGAGCTGTAGAAGGGGAAATCCCAAGAGAAAAATATCCAAGCAAGACGCTGATGGAGGGGGTTATTTTTTAGAATGTCCCTGGATTTCTTCTTTGGGAAGTTATGTTCTTCAGTCTAAATGGAGCTGTAAACGGTGCCTGAGAGAAAAATACCCAAGCGAGATGGAGGAGGAGGGTTTTATGTTTCAGAATATCCCTGGATTTCGTCTTTGGGGAGGTATGCTCCTCAGTCTAAATGGAGTTGTAGAAGGTGAAACCTGATAGAAAAATACCTGAGCAAGATGCAGATGGGGGGGTTATTTTTCAGAATGTCCCTGGATTTCTTCTTTGGGGAGGTATGTTCCTCAGTCTAAATGGAGCTGTAGAAGAGGGAACCCAATAGAAAAATACCCAAGCAAGACGCAGATGGAGGGGGTTATTTTTCAGAATATCCCTGGATTTCTTCTTTGGGGAGGTATGCTCCTCAGTCTAAATGGAGTTGTAGAAGGTGAAACCTGATAGAAAAATATCCGAGCAAGACGCAGATGGAGGAGGTTATTTTTCAGAATATCCCTGGATTTCTTCTTTGGGGAGGTATGTTCCTCAGTCTAAATGGAGCTGTAGAAGGGGGAATCCCAAGAAACAAATACCCGAGCAAGATGCAGATGGAGAGTTTTTTTTTTTCAGAATGTCCCTAGATTTCTTCTTTGGGGAGGTATGTTCCTCAGTCTTAATGGAGCTGTAGAAGGGAAATGACAACAGAAAAATACCCATGCAAGACACAGATAGAGTGGGTTATTTTACAGAATATCCCTGGATTTCTTCTTTGGGGAGGTATGTTCCTCAGTCTAAATGGAGCTGTAGAAAGTGGAATCCTGAGAGAAAAGTACCTGAGCAAGACGCAGATGGAGGGGGTTATTTTGCAGAATATCCATGGATTTCTTCTTTGGGGAGGTATGTTCCTCAGTCTATATGGAGCTGTAGAAGGGGAAACCTGAGAGAAATATACCTGAGCGAGATGCAGATGGTGGTGGTTATTTTTTAGTATATCCCTGGATTTTTCTTTGGGGAGGTATGTTCCTCAGTCTAAATAGAGCTGTAGAATGGGGAACCCGAGGGAAAAATATCTGAGCGAGAAGCAGATGGAGGGGGTTATTTTTCAGAATATCCCTGGATTTCTTCTTTGGGAGGTATGGTCCTCAGTCTAAATAGAGCTGTAGAATCGGGAAACCTGAGAGAAAAATACCCGAGCAAGATGCAGATGGAGGGGGTTATTTTTCAGAATATCCCTGGATTTCTTCTTTGGGAGGTATATTCCTCAGCTAAATGGAGCTGTAGAAGGGGGAAACCCGAGGGAAAAATACCTGAGCAAAATGCAGATGGAGAGGGTAATCCTTCAGAATATTCCTGGATTTCCTCTTTGGGGAGGTATGTTCCTCAGTCTAAATGGAGCTGTAGAAGGGGAAACCCAAAAGAAAAATACACGAATGAGATGCAGATGGAAGAAGCTATTTTTCAGAATATCCTGGCATTCTTCTTTGGGAAGGATGTTCCTCAGTCTAAATGAATCTATAAAAGGGGGAACCCCAACAGAAAAATACCCGAGCAAGATGCAAATGGAGGGGTTTTTTTTCAGAATGTCCCTGGATTTCTTGTTTGGGGAGGTATATTCCTCAGCCTAAATGGAGGTGTAGAAGGAAGAACCCAATAGAGAAATACCCAAGCGAGATGCAGATGGACGGGGCTATTTTTCAGAATATCCCTGGATTTCGTCTTTGGGGAGGTATGTTCCTCAGTCTAAAGGGAGCTGTAGAAGGGGGAACCCAATAGAAAATACACTAGCAAGATGCAGATGGAGGTTATTTTTCAGAATATCTCTGGGATTTCTTCTTTGGGGAGGTATGTTCCTCAGTCTAAATGGAGCTGTAGAAGGGGGAAACCCAATAGAAAAATACCTGAGCAAGATGCAGATGGAGGGGTTATTATTCACAATGTCCTGGATTTCGTTCTTTGGGAGGTATGTTCCTCAGCCTAAGTGGAGCTGTAGAAGGGGGAAACATGAGAGAAAAATACCCAAGCAAGATGCAGATGGAGGGTTATTTTTTAGAATATCCTTGGATTTCTTCTTTGTTGAGGTATGTTCCTCAGTCTAAATGGAGCTGTAAAAGGGGGAACCCAATAGAAAAATACTTGAGCAAGATGCAGATGGAGGGGGTTATTTTTCAGAATATCCCTGGATTTCTTCTTTGGGGAGGTATGTTCCTCAGTCTAAATGGAGCTGTAGAAGGGGGAAACCTGAGAGAAAAATACCCGAGCAAGACGCAGATGGAAAGGGTTATTTTTCAGAATGTCCCTGGATTTCTTCCATGGGGAGGTATGTTCCTCAGTCAAACTGGAGCTGTTGAAGGGGGAAACCCAAGAGAAAACTGCCCAAGCAAGACCCAGATGGAGGCGGTTGTTTTTCAGAATGTCCCTGGATTTCTTCTTTGGGGAGGTATGTTCCTCAGTCTAAATGGAGCTGTAGAAGGGGGAAACCCAATAGAAAAATACCCAAGTGAGATGCAGATGGAGGAGGTTACTTTTCAGAATATACCTGGATTTCTTCTTTGAGGAGGTATGTTCGTCAGTCTAAATAGAGCCTTAGAAGAGGGAACCCAAAATAAAAACACCCGAGCGACACGCAGATGGAGGGGATTATTTTTCAGAATATCCCTGGATTTCTTCTTTGGGGAGGTATGTTCCTCAGTCTAAATGTAGCTGTAGAAGGGGGAAACCTGAGAAAAATATCTGAGCAAGATGCAGACGGAGGGTTATTTTTCATAATATCCTGGATTTCCTCTTTGGGGAGGGATGTTCCTGTGTATAAATGAAGCTGTAGAAGGGGAAACCCAACAGAAAAATAACCAAGCAAGATGCAGATGGAGGGTATTATGTTTCACAATATCCTTGGATTTCTCTTTTGGGGAGGTAGGTTCCTCAGTCAAAATGGAGCTGTACAAGGCGAAACCTAATAGAAAAATACCCGAGCAAGACGCAGATTGATGAGGTTATTTTTCAGAATATCACTGGAATTCTTCTTTGGAGAAGTATGTTCCTCAGTCTAAATGGAGCTGCAGAAGGGGGAAACACAACAGAAAAATACCTGAGCAGCACGCAGATGGAAGAGGATATTTTTCAGAATATCACTGGAATTCTTCTTTGGGGAGGTATGTTCCTCAGTCTAAATGGAGCTGTAGAAGGGGGAAACCTGAGAAAAAATACACAAGCAAGACGCAGATGGAGGGGATTATTTTTCAGAATATCCCTGGATATCTTCTTTGGGGAGGTATGTTCCTTAGTCTAAATGGAGCTGTAGATGGGGTAAACCCAATAGAAAAATAACCAAGCAAGACCCAGATGAAGGAGGTTATTTTTTAGAATATCCCTGGATTTCTTCTTTGTTGAGATATGTTCCTCAGTCTAAATGGAGCTGTAAAAGGGGGAACCCAATAGAAAAATACTTGAGCAAGATGCAGATGGAGGGGGTTATTTTTCAGAATATCACTGGAGTTCTTGTTTGAGGAGGTATGTTCCTCAGTCTAAATGGAGCTGTAAAAGGGGGAACCCAATAGAAAAATACTTGAGCAAGATGCAGATGGAGGGTTTTTCTTCAGAATATTCCTGGATTTCCTCTTTGGGGAGGTATGTTCCTCAGTCTAAATGGAGCTGTAGAAGGGGAAACCCAAGAGAAAAATACCTGAGCAAGACGCAGATGGAGGGGGTTATTTTTCAGAATGTCCCTGGATTTCTTCTTTTGGGAGGTATGTTCTTCATTCTAAATGTAGCTGTAGAAGGGGGAAACCCGAGAGAAAATGAACTGAGCAAAACGCAGATAGAGGGGGTTATTTTTCAGAATGTCCTTGGATTTCTTCTCTGGGGAGGTATGTTCCTCAATCTAAATGGAGCTGTAGAAAGAGGAAACCCGAGAGAAAAATACCCGAGCAAGATGCAGCTGGAGGGGTTTATTTTTCAGAATGTCCCTGGATGTCTGCTTTTGGGAGGTATGTTCCTCAGTCTAAATGGAGCTGTAGAAGGGGGAAACCAAAGAGAAAAATACCCGAGCAAAATGCAAATGGAGGGGGTTATTTTTCAGAATGTCCCTGGATTTCTTCTTTGGGGAGGTATGTTCCTCAGTCTAAATGGAGCTGTAGAAGGGAGAAACCTGAAAGAAAAATACCCAAGTGAGATGCAGATGGAAGGCTTATTTTTCAGAATATCCTAGATTTCTTCTTTGGGGAGGTATGTTCCTAAGTCTAAATGGAGTTGTAGAAGGGGAAACCCAATAGATAAATAACCAAGCCAGAAGCAGATGGAGGGGATTATTTTTCAGAATATCCCTGGATTTCTTGTTTGGGAGGTATGTTCCTCAGTCTAAATGGAGCTGTAGAAGGGGGAAACCTGAGAGAAAAATACCCGACTGAGATGCAGATGGAGGGTTTTTTTTCAGAATGTCCCTGGAATTTTTCTTTGGTGAAGTATGTTCCTCCGTCTAAATGGAGCTGTAGAGGGGGGAAAACGAAGAGCAAAATACCTGAGCAAGATGCAGATGGAGGGTTTTTTTTCAGAATATCCCTGTATTTCTTCTTTGGGGAGTTATGTTCCTCCATCTAAATAAAGCTGTAGAAGGGGGAATCCCAAGAAAAAAATAACCGAGCAAGATGCAGATGGAGGGGGTTTTTTTTCAGAATGTCCCTGGATTTCTTCTTTGGGAAGGTATGTTCCTCAGCCTAAATGGAGCTGTACAAGGTGAAACCTGAGAAAAATACCTGAGCAAGATGCAGATGGAGGGGTTATTTTTCAGAATATCCCTTGATTTCTTTTTTGGGAGATATGTTCCTCAGTCTAAATAATGCTGTAGAAGGGGAAGCCCAAGAGAAAAGGATCCAAGCAAGACACAGATGGAGGGCATTATTTTTCAGAATATCCCTGGATTTTTTTCTTTTCCGAGGTATGTTGCTCAGTCTAAATGGAGCTGTAGAAGGGAACCCCAAGAGAAAACTAGCCGAGCAAGATGCAGATGGAGGGGGTTATTTTTCAGAATGTCCCCGGATTTCTTCTTTGGCGAGGTATGTTCATCAGTCTAAATGGAGCTGTAGAAAGAGGAAACCCGAGAGAAAAATACCCGAGCAAGATGCAGATGGAGGGGGTTATTTTTCAGAATACCCCTGGATTTCTTGTTTGGGGAGGTATGTTCCTCAGTCTAAATGGAGCTGTAGAAGGGGGAAACCCAAGAGAAAAATACCTGAGCAAGATGCAGATGGAGCAGTTATTTTTCAGAATGTCCCTGGATTTCTTCTTTGGGGAGGTATGTTCCTCAGCCTAAGTGGAGCTGTAGAAGGGGGAAACATGAGAGAAAAATACCCAAGCAAGATGCAGATGGAGGGTTTTTTTACTGAATAACCCTGGATTTCTTCTTTGGGGATTTATGTTCCTCAGTCAAAATTGTGCTGTACAAGGTGAAACCTGATAGAAAAATACCCGAGCAAGATGCAGATGGAGGGGTTATTTTTCAGAATATCCCTTGATATCTTCTTTGGGAGGTATGTTCCTCAGTATAAATGGAGCTGTAGAAGGAAGAACCCAATAGAGAAATACCCAAGCGAGATGCAGATGGACGGGGCTATTTTTCAGAATATCCCTGGAATTTAATCTTTGGGGAGGTATGCTCCTCAGTCTAAATGGAGCTGTAGAAGGGGGAAACCTGAGAGAAAAATACCCGAGCAAGACGCAGATGGAGGGGGTTATTTTTCAGAATATCCCTGGATTTCTTCTTTGGGGAGGTATGTTCCTCAGTCTAAATGGAGCTGTAGAAGGGGGAAACCTGAGAGAAAAATACCTGAGCGAGATGCAGATGGAGGAGGTTATTTTTCAGAATATCCCTGGATTTCTTCTTTGGGGAGGTATGTTCCTCAGTCTAAATGGAGCTGTAGAATGGGGAACCCATTAGAAAAATACCCAAGCAAGATGCAGATGGAAGGGGTTATTTTTCAGTATATCCCTGGATTTCTTCTTTGGGAAGGATTTTCCTCAGTCTAAATGAATCTATAGAAGGGGGAACCACATTGAAAAATACCCGAGCAAGATGCAGATGGAGGAGGTTATTTTTCAGAATATCCCTGGATTTCTTCTTTGGGGAGGTATGTTCCTCAGTCTAAATGGAGCTGTAGAAGGGGGAAACCTGAGAGAAAAATACCCAAGTGAGATGCAGATGGAGGGATTATTTTTCTGAATATCCCTGGATTTCTTCTTTGGGGAGGTATGTTCCTCAGTCTAAATGGAGCTGTAGAGGGGGGAAACCTGAGAGAAAAATACCCAAGCAAGATGCAGATGGAGGGGATTATTTTTCAGAATATCCCTGGATTTCTTCTTTGGGGAGGTATGTTCCTCAGTCTAAATGGAGCTGTAGAAGGGGGAAACCTGAGAGAAAAATACCTGAGCAAGACGCAGATGGAGAGGGTTATTTTTCATAATATCCTTGGATTTCTTCTTTTGAAGGTATGTTTCTCAGTCTAACTGGAGCTGTTGAATGGGGAAACCCAAGAGAAAACTGCCCAAGCAAGACCCAGATGGAGGGGGTTGTTTTTCAGAATGTCCCTGGATTTCTTCTTTGGGGAGGTATGTTCCTCAGTCTAAATGGAGCTGTAGAAGGGGGAAACCTGAGAGAAAAATACCCAAGCAAGACACAGATGGAGAGGGTTATTTTTCAGAATGTCCCTGGATTTCTTCTTTTGGGAGGTATGTTCCTCATTCTAAATGGAGCTGTAGAAGGGGGAAACCCAATAGATAAATAACCAAGCCAGAAGCAGATGGAGGGGATTATTTTTCAGAATATCCCTGGATTTCTTGTTTGGGAGGTATGTTCCTCAGTCTAAATGGAGTATAAGTGGGAAACCTGAGGGAAAAATACCTGAGAGAGATGCAGATGTGGGGAACATTTTTCAAAATATCCCTGAATTTCCTCTTTTGGGAGGTATATTCCTCATTGTAAATGAAGCTGTAGAAGGGGGAAAACCTGAGAGAAAATACCTGAGCAAGATGCAGATGGAGGGTTATTTTTCAGAATATCCCTGGATTTCTTCTTATGGAGGTATGTTCCTCAGTCTAAATGGAGCTGTAGAAGGGGAAACCTCAGAGAAAAATACCTGAGCAAGATGCAGATGGAAGGGGTTATTTTTTAGAATATCCTGGATTTCTTCTTTGGGGAGGTATGTTCCTAAGTCTAAATGGAGCTGTAGAAGGGGGAAACCCAAGAGAAAAATACCTGAGCAAGATGCAAATGGAGGGGGTTATTTTTCAGAATATCCCTGGATTTCTTCTTTGGGGAGGTATGTTCCTCAGTCTAAATGGAGCTGTAGAAAGGGGAAACCTGAGAGAAAAATACCTGAGCAAGTATGCAGATGGAGGGGGTTATTTTTCAGAATATCCCTGGATTTCTTCTTTGGGGAGGTATGTTCCTCAGTCTAAATGTAGCTGTAGAAGGGGGAAACCCAATAGAAAAATACCCAAGCAAAATGCAGATGGAGGGGGTTATTTTTCAGCATATCCCTGGATTTCTTCTTTGGGGAGGTATGTTCCTCAGTCTATATGGAGCTGTAGAAGGGGAAACCTGAGAGAAATATACCTGAGCGAGATGCAGATGGAGGATTATTTTTCTGAATATCCCTGGATTTCTTCTTTAGGGAGGTATGCTCCTCAATCTACATGGAGCTGTAGAAGGGGGAAACCCGAGAGAAAAAACCCAAGCGAGATTGAGGTGAAGGGTATTATGTTTCAGAATATCCAGGGATTACTTCTTTGGGGAGGTATGTTCCTCTGTCTAAATGGTGCTGTAGAAGGGGAAACCCAATAGAAAAATACCCGAGCGAGACGCAGATGGAGGAGCTATTTTTCAGAATATCCCTGGATATCTTCTTTGGGGAGGTATGTTCCTCAGTCTAAATGGAGCTGTAGATGGGATAAACCCAAGACAAAAATACATGAGCGAGACACAGGTGGAGGTGGTTATTTTTCAGAATATCCCTGGATTTCTTCTTTGGGGAGGTGTGTTGCTCCGTCTAAATGGGGCTGTTGAAGGGGGAAACCTGATCGAAAAATACCCAAGCAAGATGCAGATGGATGAGGTAATTCTTCAGAATATTCCTGGATTTCCTCTTTGGGGAGGTATGTTCCTCAGTCTAAATGGAGCTGTAGAAAGGGGAAACCCAAGAGAAAAATACTCAAGCAAGATGCAGATGGAGGGAGCTATTTTTCAAAAAGTCCCTGGCATTCTTCTTTGGGAAGGATGTTCCTCAGTCTAAATGAATCTATAGAAGGGGGAACCACATTGAAAAATACCCAAACGAGATGCAGATGGAGCAGATTATTTTTCAGAATATCCCTGGATATCTTCTTTGGGGAGGTATGTTCCTCAGTCTAAATGGAGCTGTAGATGGGATAAACCCAAGACAAAAATACATGAGCGAGACACAGGTGGAGGTGGTTATTTTTCAGAATATCCCTGGATTTCTTCTTTGGGGAGGTATGTTGCTCCGTCTAAATGGTGCTGTAGAAGGGGAAACCCAATAGAAAAATACCCGAGCGAGACGCAGATGGAGGAGCTATTTTTCAGAATATCCCTGGATTTCTTCTTTGGGGAGGTGTGTTGCTCCGTCTAAATGGGGCTGTTGAAGGGGGAAACCAAGAGAAAAATACCCAAGTGAGATGCAGGTGGGGGTGGTTATTTGTCAGAATATCTCTGAATTTATTCATTTTGGAGGTATGTTCCTCAGTCTATATGGAGCTGTAGAAGGGGAAACCCAATAGAAAAATACCTGAGCAAGACACACATGGAGGTTTTATTTGTCAGAATATCTCTGAATTTATTCATTTTGGAGGTATGTTCCTCAGTCTATATGGAGCTGTAGAAGGGGAAGCCCAATAGAAAAATACCCCAGCCAGAAGCAGATGTTGGGGGTTATTTTTCAAAATATGCCTGGAGTTCTTCTTTGGGGAGGTATATTCCTCAGTCTAAATGGAGCTGTAGAAGAGGGAAACCTGAGAGAAAAATACCCAAATGAGATGCAGATGGACGGGGTTATTTTTCAAAATATGCCTGGAGTTCTTCTTTGGGGAGGTATATTCCTCAGTCTAAATGGAGCTGTAGAAGAGGGAAACCTGAGAGAAAAATACCCAAGCGAGATGCAGATGGACGGGGCTATTTTTCAGAATATCCCTGGAATTTAATCTTTGGGGAGGTATGCTCCTCAGTCTAAATGGAGCTGTAGAAGTGGGAAACCCAAGAGAAAAATACCAGAGGAAGATGAGGATGGAAGAGATTATTTTTCAAATTATCCCTGGATTTCTTCCTTGGGGAGGTATGTTCCTCAGTCTAAGTGGAGCTGTAAACGGTGTGAGAGAAAATTACCCGAGCAAGATGCAGATAGAGGGGGTTATTTTTCAGAATATCCCTGGATTTCTTCTTTGGGGAGGTATGTTCCTCAGTCTAAATGGAGCTGTAGAAGGGGGAAACCTGAGAGAAAAATACCTGAGCAAGACGCAGATGGAGGGGGTTATTTTTCAGAATGTCCCTGGATTTCTTCTTTTGGGAGGTATGTTCTTCATTCTAAATGGAGCTGTAGAAAGAGGAAACCCAAGAGAAAAATACTCAAGCAAGATGAAGGAGGATGGGTTTATGTTTCAGAATGTCCCTGGATTTCTTCTTTAACAAGGTATGTTCCTCAGTCTAAATGGAGCTTTAGAAATATGGAAACCCAAGAGAAAAATACCCGAGCAAGACGCAGATGGAGGGGGTTATTTTTCAGCATATCCCTGGATTGTATGTTTCTCAGTCTAACTGGAGCTGCAGAAGAGGGAAACCTGAGAGAAAATTACCCAAACGAGACGCAGATGGAGGGGTTTATTTTTCAGAATATCCCTGGATATATTTTTTGGGGAGGTATGTTCCTTAGTCTAAATGGTGCTCTAGATGGGTAAACCCAATAGAAAAATACCCAAGCAAACTGCAGATGGAGGGTGTTATTTTTCAGAATATCCCTGGATTTCTTCTCTGGGAAGGTATGTTCCTCAGTCTAAATAGAGCTATAGAAGGGGGAAACCTGAGAGAAAAATACCCGAGCGAGACGCAGATGGAGGAGGTTATTTTTCAGAATATTCCTGGATTTCTTCTTTGGGGAGGTATGTTCCTCAGTCTAAAGGGAGCTGTAGAAGGGGGAACCCAATAGAAAAATACACTAGCAAGATGCAGATGGAGGGATATATTTGTCAGAAAATACCGGGAATTCTTCTTTGAGGAGTTATGTTCCTCAGTCTAAATGGAGCTGTAGATGGTGAAACCTGATTGAAAAATACCCAAGCAAAATGCAGATGGAGAGGGTTATTTTTCAGAATATCCCTGGATTCATCTTTGGGGAGGTATGTTCCTCAGTCTAAATGGAGCTGTACAAGCGGGAAACCTGAGAGAAAAATACGCAAGTGAGACGCAGATGGAGGGGTTATTTTTCAAAATATGCCTGGAGTTCTTCTTTGGGGAGGTATTTTCCTCAGTCTAAATGGAGCTGTAGTAGGGGGAACCCAACAGAAAAATTCCCAAGCAAGATGCAAATGGAGGAGATTATTTTTCAGTAAATCCCTGGATTTCTTCTTAGCAGAGGCATGTAACTCAGTCAAAATGGAGCTGTAGAAGGGGGAAACCAAATAGAAAAAAACCTGAGCAAGACACAGATGGAGGAGGTTATTTTTTAGAATATCCCTGTTTTTTTTCTTTGGGGTGGTATGTTCCTCAGTCTAAATGGAGCTGTAGAAGTAGAAAACTGGAGAAAAAAATACCTGAGCAAGATGCAGATGGAGGAGGCTATTTTTCAGAAAATCACTGGATTTCTTCTTTTGGGGGGCATGTTCCTCAGTCTAAATAGAGCTGTAGAAAGAGGAAACCCGAGAAAAAATACCCGCGCAAGATGCAGATGGGTTATTTTTCAGAATGTCCTTGGATTTCTTCTTTGAGGAGGTATGTTTCTCAGTCTAAATGGAGCTGTAGAAGGGGGAAACCAAAGAGAAAAATACCCGAGCAAAATGCAAATGGACGGGGTTATTTTTCAGAATGCCCCTGGATTTCTTCTTTGGGGAGGTATGTTCCTCAGTCTAAATGGAGCCGTAGAAGGGGGAAACCTGAGAGAAAAATACCCGAGCGAGATGCAGATGGAGGAGGTTATTTTTCAGAATATCCCTTGATTTCTTGTTTGGGAGGTGTGTTCCTCTGTCTAAATGGAGCTGTAGAAAGGGGAACCCAATAGAAAAATACCCGAGCTAGACACAGATGGAGGAGGTTATTTTTTAGAATATCCCTGTTTTTTTCTTTGGGGTGGTATGTTCCTCAGTCTAAATGGAGCTGTAGAAGTAGAAAACTGGAGAAAAAAATACCTGAGCAAGACGCAGATGGAGGGGGTTATTTTTCAGAATGTCCCTGGATTTATTCTTTGGTGAGGTATGTTCCTCAGTCTAAATGGAGCTGTAGAAGGAGGAAACCCAAGAGAAAAATACCTGAGCAAAATGCAGATGGAGGGGATATTATTCACAATGTTCCTGTATTTCTTCTTTGGGGAGGTATGTTCCTCCGTCTAAATAAAGCTGTAGAAGGGGGAATCCGAAGAGAAAAATACCTGAGCAAGACGCAGATGGAGGGGTTATTTTTCAGAATGTCCCTGGATTTCTTCTTTGGCGAGGTATGTTCATCAGTCTAAATGGAGCTGTAGAAAGAGGAAACCCGAGAGAAAAATACCCGAGCAAGACGCAGATGGAGGGGGTTATTTTTCAGAAAGTCCCTGGATTTCTTCTTTCAGGAGGTATGTTCCTCATTCTAACTGGAGCTGTAGAAGGGGGAATCCCAAGAAAAAAATAACCGAGCAAGATGCAGATGGAGGGTTTTTTTTTTCAGAATGTCCCTGGATTTCTTCTTTGGGGAGGTATGTTCCTCAGCCTAAATGGAGCTGTTGAAGTAGGAAACACAAGAGAAAATGGCCTTAGCAAAACACAGATGCAGGGGGTTATTTTTCAGAATGTCCCTGGATTTCTTCTTTGGTGAGGTATGTTCCTCAGTCTAAATGGAGCTGTAGAAGAGGGAAACCCAATAGAAAGATACCTGAGCAAGATGCAGATGGAGGGGTTATTATTCACAATGTCCCTATATTTCTTCTTTGGGGAGATATGTTCCTCCGTCTAAATAAAGCTGTAGAAGGGGGAAACCTGAGAGAAAAATACCCGAGCAAGACGCAGATAGAGGTGGTTATTTTTCAGAATGTCCCTGGATTTCTTCTTTGGGGAGGTATGTTCCTCAGTCTAAATGGAGCTGTAGAAGGGGAAACCCGAGAAAAATACCCGAGCAAGACTCAGATGGAGGGGAATATTTTTCAGAATGTCCCTGGATTTCTTCTTTTGGGAGGTATGTTCCTCATTATAAATGGAGCTGTAGAAGGGGGCAATTTGAGAGAAAATTACCCGAGCAAGATGCATATAGAGGGGGTTATTTTTCAGAATGTCCCTGGATTTCTTCTTTGGTGAGGTATGTTCCTCAATCTAAATGGAGCTGTAGAAGTGGGAACCCAATAGAAAAATGCCTGAGTGAGATGCAGATGGAGGGGGTTATTTTTCAGAATATCACTGGAGTTCTTGTTTGAGGAGTTATGTTCCTCAGTCTAAATGGAGCTGTAGATGGTGAAACCTGATCGAAAAATACCCAAGCAAGATGCAGATGGATGAGGTAATTCTTCAGAATATTCCTGGATTTCCTCTTTGGGGAGGTATGTTCCACAGTCTAAATGGAGCTGTAGAAGGGGAAACCCAAAAGAAAAATATCCAAGTGAGATGCAGATGGAGGGGGTTATTTTTCCAGAATATCCCTGGATTTCTTCTTTGGGGAGGTATGTTTCTCAGTCTAAATGGAGTTGTAGAAGGTGGAAACCTGAGAGAAAAATACCCGAGCAAGACGCAGATGGAGGGGGTTATTTTTCAGAAGGTCCCTGGATTTCTTTTTTCGGGAGGTATGTTCCTCAGTCAAACTGGAGCTGTAGAAGGGGGAATCTCAATAGAAAAATATCCGAGCAAGATGCAGATGGAGGGATTATTTTTCAGAATGTCCCTGATTTCTTCTTTGGGGAGGTATGTTCCTCAGTCTAAATAGAGCTGTAGAAGGGGGAAACCTGAGAGAAAAATACCCGTACAAAACGCAGATGGAGGGGGTTATTTTTCAGAATGTCCCTGGATTTCTTCTTTTTGGAGGTATGCTTTAATTCTAAATGGAGCTGTAGAAGGGGGAAACCCGAGAGAAAATAACCCGAGCAAGACACAGATAGAGGGGATTATTTTTCAAGATGTCCCTGGATTTCTTCTTTGGGGAGGTATGTTCCTCAAACTAAATGGAGCTGTAGAAAGACAAAACCCGAGAGAAAAATACCGCAGCAAGATGCAGATGGAGGTGGTTATTTTTCAGAATGTCCCTGGATTTCTTCTTTGGGGAGGTATGTTCCTCAGTCTAATTGGAGCTGTAGAAGGGAGAAACCTGAGAGAAAAATACCCGACCAAGACGTAAATGGAGGAGGTTATTTTTCAAAATGTTTCTGGATTTCTTCCATGCGGAGGTATGTTCCTCAGTCTAACTGGAGCTGTTGAATGGGGAAACCCAAGAGAAAACTGCCTGAGCAAGACCCAGATGGAGGGGGTTGTTTTTCAGAATGTCCCTGGATTTCTTCTTTGGGGAGGTATGTTTCTCAGTCTAAATGGAGCTGTAGAAGGGGGAAACCTGAGAGAAAAATACCCGAGCAAGACGCAGATGGAGGGGGTTATTTTTCAGAATCTCCCTGGATTTCTTCTTTGTGGAGGTATGTTCCTCAGTCTAAATGGAGCTGTAGAAGGGGGAAACCCAAGAGAAAATTACCCGAGCAAGATACAAATGGAGGGGTTATTTTTCAGAATGTCCCTGGATTTCTTCTTTGGTGATGTATGCTCCTCAGTCTAAATGGAGCTGTAGAAGGGAAAAAACAAAAAGAAAAATACATGAGCAAGATGCACATGGAGGGGTTATGTTTCAGAATATCCCTGGATTTCTTCTTTGGGGAGGTATGCTCCTCAGTCTAAATGGAGTTGTAGAAGGTGAAACCTGATAGAAAAATATCCGAGCAAGACGCAGATGGATGAGGTTATTTTTCAGAATATTCCTGGATTTCCTCTTTGGGGAGGTATGTTCCTCATTCTAAATGGAGCTGTAGAAGGGAGAAACCCAAGAGAAAAATACCTGAGTGAGATGCAGATGTAGGGGGTTATTTTTCTGAATATCCCTGGAGTTCTTCTTTGGGGACGTATGCTCCTCAGTCTAAATGGAGCCGTAGAAGGGGGTAACCTGAGAGAAAAATACCCAAGCAAGACCCAGATGGAGGCGGTTATTTTTCAGAATATCCCTTGATATCTTCTTTGTGGAAGTGTGTTCCTCTGTCTAAATGGAGCTGTAGAAGGGCGAAACCCAAACGAAAAATACCTGAGCAAGTCACAGATTGAGGAGGTTATTTTTCAGAATATCCCTGGATTTCTTCTTTTGGGAGGTATGTTCCTCAGTCTAAATGGAGCTGTAGAAGGGGGAATCCCAAAAGATAATTTCCCAAGGAAGATGCAGATGGGGGGGTTATTTTTCAGAATATCCCTGGATTTCTTCTTTGGGGAGGTATGTTCCTCAGTCTAAATGGAGCTGTAGAAGGGGGAAACCTCAGAGAAAAATAAGCGACCGAGATGCAGAAGGAGGAGATTAGTTTTCAGAATAACCCTGGATTTCTTCTTTGGGAGGTATATTCCTCAGCTAAATGGAGCTGTAGAAGGGGGAACCCAATAGAGAAATACCCAAGCGAGATGCAGATGGAGGGGTTATTTTTCTGAATGTACCTGGATTTCGTCTTTCGCGAGGTATGTTCCTCAGTCTAAATGGAGCTGTAGAAAGAGGAAACCCAAGAGAAAAATACCCGAGCAAGAAGCAGATGGAGGGGTTTATTTTTCAGAATGTCCCTGGATTTCTTCTTTGTGGAGGTATTTTTCTCAGTCTAAATGGAGCTGTAGAAGGGGGAAACCTGAGAGAAAAATACCCGAGCAAGACGCAGATGGAGGGGGTTATTTTTCAGAATGTCCCTGGATTTCTTCTTTTGGGAAGTTTGTTCCTCAGTGTAAATTGAACTTTAGAAGGGGGAAACCTGAGAGAAAAATACAGAGCAAAATGAGATAGTAGGGGTTATTTTTCACAATGTCCCTGGATTTCTTCTTTCGGGAGGTATGTTCGTCAGTCAAAATGGAGCTGTAGAAGGGGGAAACCAAATAGAAAAAAACCTGAGCAAGACACAGATGTAGGAAGTTATTTTTCAGACTATCCCTCGATTTCTTCTTTGGGGACGTATGTTCCTCAGTCTAAATGGAGCTGTAGAAGGGAGAATCCAGTAGAAAAATACTTGAGCAAGAAGCAGATGGAGGAAGTTATTTTCCAGAATATCCCTGGATTTCGTCTTTTGGGAGGTCTGTTCTTCATTCTAAATGAAGCTGTAGAAGGGAGAAACCCTCGAGAAAAATACCTGAGCAAGATGCAAATGGAGGGGGTTATTTTTCACAATGTCCCTGGATTTCGTCTTTGGGGAGGTATACTCCTCAGTCTAAATAGAACTGTAGAAGGAAGAACCTGAGAGAAAAATACTCGAGCAAGATTCAGATGGAGGAGTTATTTTTCACAATGTCCCTGGATTTCTTCTTTGGGAAGGTATATTCCTCAGTCTAACTAGAGCTGTAGAAGGAAGAAACCTGAGAGAAAAATACCCGAGCAAGACGGAGATGGAGGGGGTTATTTTTCAGAATGTCCCTGGATTTCTTCTTTTGGGAGGTATGTTCTTCATTCTAAATGGAGCTGTAGAAGGGGGAACCCAATAGAAAAATGCCTGAGTGATATTCAGATGGAGGGGGTTATTTTTCAGAATATCCCTGGATATCTTCTTTGGGGAGGTATGTTCCTTAGTCTAAATGGAGCTGTAAAATGGGGAACCCAATAGAAAAATACTCAAGCAAGATGCAGATGGAGATGGCTATTTTTCAGAATGCCCCTGGATTTCTTTTTTGGGGAGGTATATTCCTCAGTCTAAATTAAGCTGTAGAAGGGGAAACCTGAGAGAAAAATACCCAATTAAGTATGCAGATGGAGGGGGTTATTTTTCAGAATGTCCCTGGATTTCTTCTTTGGGGAGGTATGTTTCTCAGTCTAAATGAAGCTGTAGAAGGGGGAAACCTGAGAGAAAAATACCCGAGCAAGACGCAGATGGAGAGGGTTATATTTCAGTAGGTCCCTGGATTTCTTCTTTCGGGAGGTATGTTCGTCAGTCTAACTGGAGTTGTAGAAGGGGGAATCCCAAGAGAAAATTACCCAAGGAAGATACAAATGGAGGGGTTATTTTTCAGAATGTCCCTGGATTTCTTCTTTGGTGATGTATGTTCCTTAGTCTAAATGGAGCTGTAGAAGGGGGAAACCAAAAAGAAAAATACGCGAGCAAGATGCAGATGGAGGGGTTATTTTTCACAATGTCCCTGGATTTCTTCTTTGGGGAGGTATATTCCTCAGTCTAAATAGAGCTATAGAAGGAAGAAACCTGAGAGAAAAATACCTGAGCAAGACTGAGATGGAGGGGGTTATTTTTCAGAATGTCCCTGGATTTCTTCTTTTGGGAGGTATGTTCTTCATTCTAAATGAAGCTGTAGAAGGGAGAAACCCTAGAGAAAAATACCTGAGCAAGATGCAAATGGAGGGGGTTATTTTTCAGAATGTCCCCGGATTTCTTCTTTGGTGAGGTATGTTCCTCAGTCTAAATGGAGCTGTAGAAAGAGGAAACCAGAGAGAAAAATACCCAATCAAGATGCAGCTGGAGGGGGTTATTTTTCAGAATGTCCCTGGATTTCTTCTTTGTGGAGGTATGTTTCTCAGGCTAAATGGAGCTGTAGAAGCGGGAATCCCAAAAGAAAATTACCTGAGGAAGATGCAGATGGGGGGGGGTTATTTTTCAGATTATCCCTGGATTTCTTCTTTGTTGATGTATGTTCCTCAGTCTAAATAGAGCTGTAGAAGGAAGAAACCTGAGAGAAAAATACCCGAGCAAGACCCAGATGGAGGGGGTTATTTTTCAGAATGTCCCTGGATTTCTTCTTTGGCGAGGTATGTTCCTCAGTCTAAATGGAGCTCTAGAAAGAGGAAACCCAAGAGAAAAATACCCGAGCAAGAAGCAGATAGAGGGGTTAATTTTTCAGAATGTCCCTGGATTTATTCTTTGGATAGGTATGTTTCTCAGTCGAAATGGATCTGTGGAAGGGGGAATCCCAAGAGAAAAATACCCTAGCACGATGCAGATGGAGGGCTTATTTTTCAGAATGTCCCTGGATTTCTTCTTTTGGGAGGTATGTTCTTCATTCTAAATGGAGCTGTAGAAGGGGGAAACCCGAGAGAAAATTACCCGAGCAAGACGCAGATAGAGGGGGTTATTTTTCAGAATGTCCCTGGATTTCTTCTTTGAGGAGGTATGTTCCTCAATGTAAATGAAGCTGTAGAAAGACAAAACCTGAGAGAAAACTACCCGAGCAAGATGCAGCTGGAGGGGGTCATTTTTCAGAATGTCCCAGGATTTCTGCTTTGGGGAGGTATGTTCCTCAGTCTAAATGAAGCTGTAGAAGGGGGAACCCAAAAGAAAAATGCCCGAGCAAGATGCAAATGGAGGGGTTTATTTTTCAGACTGTCCCTGGATTTCTTCTTTGGGGAGGTATGTTCCTCAGTCTAAATGGAGCTGTAGAAAGAGGAAACCCTAGAGAAAAATACCAGAGCAAGATGCAGATGGAGGGGGTTATTTTTCAGAATATCCCTCGATTTCTTCTTTGTCTAAATGAAGCTGTAGAAGGGGGAAACCTGAGAGAAAAATATCCGAGCAAGACGCAGAAATGGGGAGGGGGGAGTTGGCTTAATGGTTAAGGTCTTCACCTCATAGACACAAGGTGCAGGGTTTGATTCTGACCTTGAGTTATTAGCTAACCTTAAAATGGTCCTTCAGGGCAGTTACCTAATATTTACCCATGACCTATAAATACCACTCCCATGCAGATTTGCTTGATCAAAAAAAAAAATCTTTCTCTTGACCAAAATGGAAGGAATAGCCTTTCATCAAAGTGGCAGAACACTAAGGCCTGGTTGCAAATGATGTCCTTGTATTACATACCTTGGCATGACTATGGCATCCTTAATAATCTGCAGCCACTACAGCACCATCTGGAATCTTCTTTCACATAATGATGTATGCAGCCTAAATCTTCCATTATATGAACACAAAGGCAATTGGTCTCATTCATTATTAATCATCTCTATGCCTACCCATTTTAAATCCTCTTTTTTAAAGCTCTAGATGCTGTGATTTAGAGAGTCATCCACTGGTGAAATAACAAGGTCCATTATTGTCCATCCAGTGACCTCTGTGCCTCTTTCTCAAAGCTTATGATGATGCATTATGTCCTGGTATGCTTAGGTACTGCTGCAGCATCCTTCATTTTTGGCCACAAATTGTGCTGTTGGTGCATCAATAGTGCCTGGTGTGCGCCTGTGAGCTGCCCTTTCTTTATTAAAGTGTATTTGTGAGC